>NW_023404981.1:0-43775 GCF_013141755.1 Anopheles stephensi | reverse complement strand
CCCATTGTAGCGTTCGACAGAGGTACAGCTAGAATAATTAAAGGAACTTATTAATTATTATGTACACCATTTTAAATTGTCAGAAATGCAAAACGAAATTAATTCACTGTTTACGGATTTTAGAACGTTGAAGAGACTCAATTCCGCCTATAATTACAGCACAATTTGAACAACGTTACGGAAATGTTAAAATCCTTGATTCCAAGACAAAGAAGTGCTGCGGATACAAGTAGGACAGCCGCCTGGAAATTTATAGCTGGTTAGTTCGCATGACGCAAACGATGTAAGATTAATCAATTCAACTATGTTAATGTAACTAATTCAGAATAAGAACGGCCCAAGTTTGTAATCAATATGGTGATTGAATCCATCGCACTTGGAGGATATGCTTGCAGAAAGTAAAAACAGCAAGTAGATATGTTTTATAGTTATTCAAACGGAATTAATATTCCCATAAATCATTCTAATGAACTTAAAATTTCTTAGTCGAAAAGGCGAAATACTAATTGGATAGCATTAAACCCTAGCGGAAATTAGGAATTTACGAACAATCAAAGATTAACTTAGTAAAGAATGGACACAAAGCGCAATAATGAGCGAACAATATCAGCATAATATCCGAATTGACCGCGAAACTGACTGCCCATAGAGAGTCTATCGTATAGCCTGACCGACAAAAGGTGTGCTTAAGTTCATGACGAATTAGTACTTATTATTAAGCGTCCCGCAACTTAAGCGTAGAGTATTCAACAAGATACAAATTTATCCGACAATTAACAATGGTAAAAGAATGTATATCCCTCATCCCTACTTCCTAACTATCACTTCCCAAACCTACATCGTCTCGACGCTTAACAAAATATGTATTAACCAGAAGAACTACGGCAAGTGACTTCATCACCAATCCAACAGAAAAAGAGATATTCAACTTAGACCAGTCCCACATACTTATCAATTCGGTAAAACTATTCACATTGGATACAAACTGCCTAGTAGAAAGAAGGAATCTCACTGGCTCTCTGCTAATCGAATATAACACATGCAATATTTACGTCAATGTAAAACTGATTTCAGCCAACATGACAGAACTGTCTGGTTTTCCTACTAGTCTACCAATACATGGAATACATGTTGCAGCCGTGAACAACGTGACAAACCTAAGCCTTGAACATCTACACATCCTACACAAAGACCTTCGGAAGGAAATGCAGAATATTCAGTTAGAAAGTAATAGTATCACATGGACTTGGCAACGGTTATTGGGCAGTTCTTTCATCACTCCAATAATGGTCATCATAATTGGCGTCGTATTTCTGTGCATAAAACGCCGCAACACCATCAACGTAGAAGTAATCACAACACCTGATGACAA
This sequence comes from Anopheles stephensi, assembly GCF_013141755.1. Lineage (NCBI taxonomy): Eukaryota > Metazoa > Arthropoda > Insecta > Diptera > Culicidae > Anopheles > Anopheles stephensi. The sequence continues at coordinate 42,403 of NW_023404981.1, read as the reverse complement.
ACCGCAATGTATTCCAGAACCTAAAGGTTATCAACCAACTGACCCAAATCCAGAACCGATGAGTTACCAACCACTAACATACCTTCACATTTTTCGCCCGGAGTCTCAAATTTAAAGAGGGAGAAGTTAACAACCTGCGTTGTCAACACAGCATTTTCTAGTGTTGTCAACCGCCGCTGCGTCGATCAGCAAACCGTGTTGATCATCTGACCCAGTTACCCAGTTAGTGATCGCCGAAACAGCAAAATAGTCATCAAGAATCGTCAATACCTTTCCCTTCCCCATCCAATTCCCAATAACCAACTTATATGTAAATCAAACTTAATAAACTCACTCCGATTTTGACCGCAGAACAAGCAAGTCTCGATTTTCTTCGTCTGTGTCCGAACCCTATAGATTTAACTGGCGCCCGCCCGAATAGGGACCTCTACGTCTAAAGTAAGGTGATAAGTATTTTGAAAAGAAAACTGTACAACGACGAATAGAGGCACTAGCTAATTCGTTTCTACACCGACCGAAACATAAGTGAGAAGCAGTACAAAAACTCTACACAAGTTTAAAAGTGTCGTGTGAAACTAGCTATAAAACCAACCGATATACATTCGTGATACAAAAGTTCAGGTGAAGTAATATTAAAATAAACCTGCACAAGCTACATGAAGAGTGAAAGTTCCTGCACATCGTGACATCTCTCTCGATTGACGCCGAGGACCCGTAGTAGATCAATCATCCAAAAGGACCATCCGGAGCATCCCGCAAGCTTTCATTCCAATACTGGAACGTTACATCAACCTTCCAACTCGAGACACTACGTGGACATCGCTTCGTGGACATCGCTACGTGAACAACGATGAGCTGCAATTGTTTCAAAGTCTGCATATTGTTACTGTGAGTCATTACGAGTCAATTTAATTTACTATAATATAATTTAAATTTTATAACTGTGAATACGTGGTGCGAAAACAGTGAGCAGTGAATGTTAGGTACAATAGAGAAAATTTTAGATTGAATGAACTTCTCTGACAAGATTTCTCCATCATTTTTCGTAAAATTAGACGTTTTGAAATCCACTCAAAAAATAGAATAATGAATCCGCAGGAACAGTCTAGTTCTATACCAGTCGTACCATCCACCATGACTCATCATGAATACATTCAGTTAGGTAAAGTGCCAGATTTTGTAAATAACCTTCCTGAATTCCATGGACACGGATCTAGCCTTTCAAGATGGATTTTAGAAGTGGAAAATATTTTCAAAATTTATGAACGTCTTCCTCGTGATTCAATTGAATACCGCATTATCGTGGCAACAATCAGAAGGAAAATTAAAGGCGAAGCAGCTGATGTTTTGGATTCGAATTGTGCTTCATCGGGTTGGAACCACAATTTTAATCGTTTTTCTATGAGAATTGTAAATCCACAATAAAAAAATGTTCAGGCATTATCATCCAGGTTACAATGTAATGCAACAAAATGCAAATAACAGGCCAGTTCCTATGGAAGTTGACCCTTTGTTTCAAGCAAATAACAAACCACATTTTAACGCTAAACGCCCCCGAGCATCGTTTTCAATTAATAGACAAGCTTATGGTGTTGATGGAGATTCAAGAAGTTTCAGCACCGCTGCTCCTCTTGAATATGTAGTGGATTCAAAACCGCTTGATGAGACATATTGCCGAACAGACAATCACGATTATTTGTCGTATAAAGCTTCGGAAAACAATCAATCTACAGAGCTTATTTTTTTAGAATGGAACGCAAATTGGTGAACCGATTCCTTCCATATATCAATTTGCCCACCGTAACGGGAGATTACCCTTTTTTGATTCATAGTGGATCGAATATCAGTTTTATTTCAAATAAACTTGCCTCGAGTTATAAATTATCTAAACCATACTAAGTGTCAAACTATAATATAAAATCGGTTAGTGGAAGTTTTAACACTATGTATGCAATAGATATTGCATTTTTGCCCCAAAATGTGAGGAAGCTTATCAGTTTTAAATTCATGATTTTGGTCCTTTCTTTGAAGGAATAATTGGCACAGGCGTTCTAGAAAAATAAAGGCTGATATTTCTTTTGAAAATTGTTAAATGAAAATAACTACAGATGATGAAGAAAGATTTTCTATACCATATTTAAAATACCTTTTAAAGAGAACAATAATATGGTTGATTTTCGTGTGAATGATCATTGGATTTCTTCCACTAAACAAAAAATTATGAAAATATTGCACGATAATTCATCAGTCTTTTACGAACCTAATTTAAAATTATCATGTGCTACAAATGATGGATGGATCCCCATAGCGATCGGTCAGCACGTAAAGCTAACAAAAATGGACTACGTACCCATTGTAGCGTTCGACAGAGGTACAGCTAGAATAATTAAAGGAACTTATTAATTATTATGTACACCATTTTAAATTGTCAGAAATGCAAAACGAAATTAATTCACTGTTTACGGATTTTAAGAACGTTGAAGAGACTCAATTCCCGCCTATAATTACAGCACAATTTGAACACGTTACGGAAATGTTAAAATCCTTGATTCCAAGACGAAAGAAGTGCTGGGATACAGTAGGAACCGCCTGGAAATTTATAGCTGGTAGTCCAGACGCAAACGATTTAAGATTAATCAATTCTACTATTAATTAACTAATTCAGAATAATAACGCCCAAGTTGTAATCAATAGGGATTGAACATCGCACTTGGAGGATAGCTTGCAGAAAGTAAAAACAGCAGTAGATATTTTTATAGTTTTTCAACGGAATTATATTCCATAAACATTCTAATGAACTTAAAATTCTTATCTGAAAAGGCGAACATACTAATGGATAGCATAACCCTAGCGAAATTAGGAATTACGAACTCAAGATTACTTAGTAAAAATGAAACAAACGCAATAATAGCAGACATACAGCATAATACCATTGACGCGAATACTGCCATAGAGAGTCTATCGTATACCACCACAAAAGTTGCTGTAAGTCATGACGAATTAGTACTTATTATTAGCGTCCCGCAACTTAAGCGTAGAGTATTCAACAAGATACAAATTTATCCGACAATTAACAATGGTAAAATAATGTATATCCCTCATCCCTACTTCCTAACTATCACTTCCCAAACCTACATCGTCTCGACGCTTAACAAAAATATGTATTAACCAGAAGAACTACGGCAAGATGACACCACATGCATAACGATGCTGTTACAACAGAGAAATGCTAGCTGTGACTTCATCACCAATCCAACAGAAAAAGAGATATTCAACTTAGACCAGTCCCACATACTTATCAATTCGGTAAAACTATTCACATTGGATACAAACTGCCTAGTAGAAAGAAGGAATCTCACTGGCTCTCTGCTAATCGAATATAACACATGCAATATTTACGTCAATGTAAAACTGATTTCAGCCAACATGACAGAACTGTCTGGTTTTCCTACTAGTCTACCAATACATGGAATACATGTTGCAGCCGTGAACAACGTCACAAACCTAAGCCTTGAACATCTACACATCCTACACAAAGACCTTCGGAAGGAAATGCAGAATATTCAGTTGGAAAGTAATAGTATCACATGGACTTGGCAATGGTTATTGGGTAGTTCATTCATCACTCCAATGATGGTCATCATAATTGGCGTCGTATTTCTGTGCATAAAACGCCGCAACACCATCAACGTAGAAGTAATCACAACACCTGATGACAAACCGCAATGTATTCCAGAACCTAAAGGTTATCAACCAACTGACCCAAATCTAGAACCGATGAGTTACCAACCACCAACATACCTTCACGTTTTTCGCACGGAGTCTCAAATTTAAAGAGGGAGAAGTTAACAACCTGCGTTGTCAACACAGCATTTTCTAGTGTTGTCAACCGCCACCGACCCGAATGCACACGATCAGCAAACAGCGTCGATCAGCAAACCGTGTTGATCGTCTGACCCAGTTACCCAGTTAGTGATCGCCGAAACAGCAAAATAGTCATCAAGAATCGTCAATACCTTTCCCTTCCCCATCCAATTCCCAATAACCAACTTATATGTAAATCTAACTTAATAAACTCACTCCGATTTTGACCGCAGAACAAGCAAGTCTCGATTTTCTTCGTCTGTGTCCGAACCCTATAGATTTAACTGGCGCCCGCCCGTATAGGGACCTCTACGTCTAAAGTAAGGTGATAAGTATTTTGAAAATAAAACTGTACAACGACGAACAGAGGCACTAGCTAATTCGTTTCTACACCGACCGAAACATAAGTGAGAAGCAGTACAAAAACTCTACACAAAGTTTAAAAGTGTCGTGTGAAACTAGCTATAAAACCAACCGATATACATTCGTGATACAAAAGTTTAGGTGAAGTAATATTAAAATAAACCTGCACAAGCTACATGAAGAGTGAAAGTTCCTGCACATCGTGACATCTCTCTCGATTGACGCCGAGGACCCGTAGTAGATCAATCATCCAAAAGGACCATCCGGAGCATCCCGCAAGCTTTCATTCCAATACCGGAACGTTACATCAACCTTCCAACTCGAGACACTACGTGGACATCGCTTCGTGGACATCGCTACGTGAACAACGATGAGCTGCAATTGTTTCAAAGTCTGCATATTGTTACTGTGAGTCATTACGAGTCAATTTAATTTACTATAATATAATTTAAATTTTATAACTGTGAATACGTGGTGCGAAAACAGTGAGCAGTGAATGTTAGGTACAATAGAGAAAAGTTTAGATTGAATGAACTTCTCTTAATTAAAATTTGATTTGAAGGTGACAAGATAGAAATCTTGTCATTTTTCGTAAAATTAGACGTTTTGAAATCCACTCAAAAAATAGAATAATGAATCCGCAGGAACAGTCTAGTTCTATACCAGTCGTACCATCCACCATGACTCATCATGAATACATTCAGTTAGGTAAAGTGCCAGATTTTGTATATAACCTTCCTGACTTCCATGGACACGGATCTAGCCTTTCAAGATGGATTTTAGAAGTGGAAAATATTTTCAAAATTTATGAACGTCTTCCTCGTGATTCAATTGAATACCGCATTATCGTGGCAACAATCAGAAGGAAAATTAAAGGCGAAGCAGCTGATGTTTTGAATTCGAATTGTGCTTCATCGGGTTGGAACCACAATTTTAATCGTTTTTCTATGAGAAGTGTAAATCCGCAAGAAAAAATGTTCAGGCATTATCATCCAGGTTACAATGTAATGCAACAAAATGCAAATAACAAGCCAGTTCCTATGGAAGTTGACCAATCGTTTCAAGCAAATAAAAAACCACATTTTAACGCTAAACGCCCCCGAGCATCGTCTTCAATTAATAGACAAGCTTATGGTGTTGATGGAGATTCAAGAAGTTTCAGCACCGCTGCTCCTCTTGAATATGTAGTGGATTCAAAACCGCTTGATGAGACATATTGCCGAACAGACAATCACGATTATTTGTCGTATAAAGCTTCGGAAAACAATCAATCTACAGAGCTTATTTTTTTAGAATGGAACGCAAATTGGTGAACCGATTCCTTCCATATATCAATTTGCCCACCGTAACGGGAGATTACCCTTTTTTGATTCATAGTGGATCGAATATCAGTTTTATTTCAAATAAACTTGCCTCGAGTTATAAATTATCTAAACCATACTAAGTGTCAAACTATAATATAAAATCTGTTAGTGGAAGTTTTAACACTATGTATGCAATAGATATTGCATTTTTGCCCCAAAATGTGAGGAAGCTTATCAGTTTTAAATTCATGATTTTGGTCCTTTCTTTGAAGGAATAATTGGCACAGACGTTCTAGAAAAAATAAAGGCTGATATTTCTTTTGAAAATTGTTCAATGAAAATAACTACAGATGATGGAGAAAGATTTTCTATACCATATTTAAAATACCTTTTAAAGAGAACAATAGTATGGTTGATTTTCGTGTGAATGATCATAGGATTTCTTCCACTAAACAAAAAATTATGAAAATATTGCTCGATAATTCATCAGTCTTTTACGAACCTAATTTAAAATTATCATGTGCTACAAATGTTGAATGTACCATCAATACTACTGATGATATACCAGTACATCAACGCGTGTATCCTTATCCTGCCGCTTGCACAGAAGAGGTGAATATTCAAATAAAAAAGATTTTGGAAGATTGAATAATTAGACCGTCAAGATCCTCCTCATCCCCAGTTTGGATTGTACCAAAAAAGAACGACGCTTTAGGAAAAAAGAAATTCGTATGGTCGTAGATTACAGGAAATTAAATGAAAAGACAATAAGCGAAAGGTATCCCATGCCTGAGATAGCGTATGTTCTGGAACAATTAAGAGGACAACAATATTTCTCTACTCTTGATTTAGCTTCTGGCTTTCATCAAAACAAGATGAAACCGTCCGACATAGAAAAAAACAGCATTTTCTATTAATAACGGAAAATATGAATTTACGCGAATGCCTTTTGGATTAAAGAACGCCCCGGCGATCTTTCAAAGAGCCATTGATGACGTTTTAAGAAATTATATTGGCAAAATGTGCTACATTTACATGGATGATGTGATAGTATTTGGAAAATCCTTAGAAGAACATTTGGGAAATTTGGACACGATTCTTAAAGCACTAAATGCAGCTAATTTAAAGGTTTAACTGGATGAGTCAGAATTCTTACACAAAGAAGTTGAATTTCTAGGACACATTATAACGAGTAGTGGAATTAAATCCAACCCCCAGAAAGTTGAAGCGATAAAGAAGTTTGTTGCTCCAACAACAATAAAAATGCTACGATAATTTTTAGGTCTAATGAATTATTATAGAAAGTTTGTGAAAGACTTTGCAAAAATAGCAAAGCCACTTACTAGTATATTAAGAGGAGAAAAAAATCCTAAGTCTAACAAAAAAATCACATTGACGACCGAACAAGTTGAATGCTTTGAAAAACTGAAATTTATCCTGATTAAAGTAAACCCTTTGTGCTAACAACCGATGCTTCAAACTATGCTATAGGAGCAGTATTGTCATAGGGTGAAATTGGTACTGACAATCCCATACATTTCGCTTCTCGATCGTTAACAAAAATCGAAGAGGCATATTCCGCTTTCGAAAAGGAAATGTTGGCTTTAATTTGGTCATTGAAAACCCTTAGGAACTATTTGTATGGAACTAAATTTAAGATAGTAACGGATCATCAGCCACTTACTTTTACACTTTCACAGAAAAATACTAATGCAAAATTAAAAAGATGGAAATCTTATCTCGAAGAGCACGATTATGAAACAATCTACAAGCCAGGAAAAGCAAATGTCGTGGCCGACGCCTTAAGTAGGATTTGCTGCTCTATGACAGCAACCCAGCATTCGGCACCCGACTGTGGTTCGATATATATACCATCTACTGAAGGACCTCTAAATGCTTTTCGGCATCAAGTCATAATAAAAGAAGGTAATCAAAACGTAGAAATTAAGAACCTCTTTTTGAATTTTAAGATAATAACAGTACATACAAATGATATGACTGAAAGGAATTTATTAAATATTTTACAAACGCAAAGATACAAATAAGATTAATCAATTCTACTATTAATTAACTAATTTAGAATAATAACGCCCAAGTTATAATCAATAGGGATTTAACATCGCACTTGGAGGATAGCTTGCAGAAAGTAAAAACAGCAGTAGATATTTTTGATAGTTTTTCAACGGAATTATATTCCATAAACATTCTAATGAACTTAAAATTCTTATCTGAAAAGGCGAACATACTAATTGATAGCATAACCCTAGCGAAATTAGGAATTACGAACTCAAGATTACTTAGTAAAAATGAAACAAACGCAATAATAGCAGACATACAGCATAATACCATTGACGCGAATACTGCCATAGAGAGTCTATCGTATACCACCACAAAAGTTGCTGTAAGTCATGACGAATTAGTACTTATTATTAGCGTCCCGCAACTTAAGCGTAGAGTATTCAACAAGATACAAATTTATCCGACAATTAACAATGGTAAAAGAATGTATATCCCTCATCCCTACTTCCTTACTTTCACTTACCAAACCTACATCGTCTCGACGCTTAACAAAAAGATGTATAAACCAGAAGAACTACGGCAAGATGACACCACATGCATAACGATGCTGATACAACAGAGAAATGCTAGCTGTGACTTCATCACCAATCCAACAGAAAAAGAGATATACAACTTAGACCAGTCCCACATACTTATCAATTCGGTAAAACTATTCACATTGGATACAAACTGCCTAGTAGAAAGAAGGAATCTCACTGGCTCTCTGCTAATCGAATATAACACATGCAATATTTACGTCAATGTAAAACTGATTTCAGCCAACATGACAGAACTGTCTGGTTTTCCTACTAGTCTACCAATACATGGAATACATGTACATGTATTCAATACATGAGCCGTGAACAACGTGACAAACCTAAGCCTTGAACATCTACACATCCTACACAAAGACCTTCGGAAGGAAATGCAGAATATTCAGTTGGAAAGTAATAGTATCACATGGACTTGGCAATGGTTATTGGGCAGTTCATTCATCACTCCAATAATGGTCATCATAATTGGCGTCGTATTTCTGTGCATAAAACGCCGCAACACCATCAACGTAGAAGTCATCACAACACCTGATGACAAACCGCAATGTATTCCAGAACCTAAAGGTTATCAACCAACTGACCCAAATCCAGAACCGAAGAGTTACCAACCACTAACATACCTTCACGTTTTTCGTACGGAGTCTCAAATTTAAAGAGGGAGAAGTTAACAACCTGCGTTGTCAACACAGCATTTTCTAGTGTTGACAACCGCCACCGGCCCGAATGCACACGATCAGCAAACAGCGTCGATCAGCAAACCGTGTTGATCGTCTGACCCAGTTACCCAGTTAGTGATCGCCGAAACAGCAAAATAGTCATCAAGAATCGTCAATACCTTTCCCTTCCCCATCCAATTCCCAATAACCAACTTATATGTAAATCAAACTTAATAAACTCACTCCGATTTTGACCGCAGAACAAGCAAGTCTCGATTTTCTTCGTCTGTGTCCGAACCCTATAGATTTAACTGGCGCCCGCCCGAATAGGGACCTCTACGTCTAAAGTAAGGTGATAAGTATTTTGAAAAGAAAACTGTACAACGACGAATAGAGGCACTAGCTAATTCGTTTCTACACCGACCGAAACATAAGTGAGAAGCAGTACAAAAACTCTACACAAAGTTTAAAAGTGTCGTGTGAAACTAGCTATAAAACCAACCGATATACATTCGTGATACAAAAGTTCAGGTGAAGTAATATTAAAATAAACCTGCACAAGCTACATGAAGAGTGAAAGTTCCTGCACATCGTGACATCTCTCTCGATTGACGCCGAGGAGCCGTAGTAGATCAATCATCCAAAAGGACCATCCGGAGCATCCCGCAAGCTTTCATTCCAATACCGGAACGTTACATCAACCTTCCAACTCGAGACACTACGTGGACATCGCTACGTGAACAACGATGAGCTGCATTTGTTTCAAAGTCTGCATATTGTTACTGTGAGTCATTACGAGTCAATTTAATTTACTTTAATATAATTTAAATTTTATAACTGTGAATACGTGGTGCGAAAACAGTGAGCAGTGAATGTTAGGTACAATAGAGAAAATTTTAGATTGAATGAACTTCTCTTAATTAAAATTTGATTTGAAGGTGACAAGATTTCTCCATCATTTTTCGTAAAATTAGACGTTTTGAAATCCACTCAAAAAATAGAATAATGAATCCGCAGGAACAGTCTAGTTCTATACCAGTCGTACCATCCACCATGACTCATCATGAATACATTCAGTTAGGTAAAGTGCCAGATTTTGTAAATAACCTTCCTGAATTCCATGGACACGGATCTAGCCTTTCAAGATGGATTTTAGAAGTGGAAAATATTTTCAAAATTTATGAACGTCTTCCTCGTGATTCAATTGAATACCGCATTATCGTGGCAACAATCAGAAGGAAAATTAAAGGCGAAGCAGCTGATGTTTTGGATTCGAATTGTGCTTCATCGGGTTGGAACCACAATTTTAATCGTTTTTCTATGAGAAGTGTAAATCCACAAGAAAAAATGTTCAGGCATTATCATCCAGGTTACAATGTAATGCAACAAAATGCAAATAACAGGCCAGTTCCTATGGAAGTTGACCCTTTGTTTCAAGCAAATAAAAAACCACATTTTAACGGTAAACGCCCCCGAGCATCGTCTTCAATTAATAGACAAGCTTATGGTGTTGATGGTGAAATTCAAGAAGTTTCAGCACCGCTGCTCCTATTGAATATGTAGTGGATTCAAAACCGCTTGATGAGACATATTGCCGAACAGACAATCACGGTTATTTGTCGTATAAAGCTTCGGAAAACAATCAATCTACAGAGCTTATTTTTTTAGAATGGAACGCAAATTGGTGAACCGATTCCTTCCATATATCAATTTGCCCACCGTAACGGGAGATTACCCTTTTTTGATTCATAGTGGATCGAATATCAGTTTTATTTCAAATAAACTTGCCTCGAGTTATAAATTATCTAAACCATACGAAGTGTCAAACTATAATATAAAATCTGTTAGAGGAAGTTTTAACACTATGTATGCAATAGATATTGCATTTTTTGCCCCAGAATGTGAGGAAACTTATCAGTTTTTAATTCATGATTTTGGTCCTTTCTTTGAAGGAATAATTGGCACAGACGTTCTAGAAAAAATAAAGGCTGATATTTCTTTTGAAAATTGTGCAATGAAAATAACTACAGATGATGGAGAAAGATTTTCTATACCATATTTAAAATACCTTTTAAAGAGAACAATAGTATGGTTGATTTTCGTGTGAATGATCATAGGATTTCTTCCACTAAACAAAAAATTATGAAAATATTGCTCGATAATTCATCAGTCTTTTACGAACCTAATTTAAAATTATCATGTGCTACAAATGTTGAATGTACCATCAATACTACTGATGATATACCAGTACATCAACGCGTGTATCCTTATCCTGCCGCTTGCACAGAAGAGGTGAATATACAAATAAAAAAGCTTTTAGAAGATGGAATAATTAGACCGTAGAGATCCGGCTGGACATTCCCAGTTACAGGACATCCCAGGAAAAAAGAAATTCCGTAGGGTCGTAGATTACATGAAATTAAATGAAAAGACAATAAGCGAAAGGTATCCCATGCGTGAGATAACGTATGTTCTGGAGCAATTAAGAGGACAACAATATTTCTCTACTCTTGATTTAGCTTCTGGCTTTCATCAAATCAAGATGAAACCATCCGACATAGAAAAAAACAGCATTTTCTATTAATAACGGAAAATATGAATTTACGCGAATGCCTTTTGGATTAAAGAACGCCCCGGCGATCTTTCAAAGAGCCATTGATGACGTTTTAAGAAATTATATTGGCAAAATGTGCTACATTTACATGGATGATGTGATAGTATTTGGAAAATCCTTGGAAGAACATTTGGGAAATTTGGACACGATTCTTAAAGCACTAAATGCAGCTAATTTAAAGGTTCAACTGGATGACTCAGAATTCTTACACAAAGAAGTTGAATTTCTAGGACACATTATAACGAGTAGTGGAATTAAACCCAACCCCCAGAAAGTTGGAGCGATAAAGAAGTTTGTTGCTCCAACAACAATAAAAATGCTACGATAATTTTTAGGTCTAATGAATTATTATAGAAAGTTTGTGAAAGACTTTGCAAAAATAGCAAAGCCACTTACTAGTATATTAAGAGGAGAAAAAAATCCTAAGTCTAACAAAAAAATCACATTGACGACCGAACAAGTTGAATGCTTTGAAAAACTGAAATTTATCCTGATTAAAGTAAACCCTTTGTGCTAACAACCGATGCTTCAAACTATGCTATAGGAGCAGTATTGTCATAGGATGAAATTGGTACTGACAATCCCATACATTTCGCTTCTCGATCGTTAACAAAAATCGAAGAGGCATATTCCGCTTTCGAAAAGGAAATGTTGGCTTTAATTTGGTCATTGAAAACCCTTAGGAACTATTTGTATGGAACTAAATTTAAGATAGTAACGGATCATCAGCCACTTACTTTTACACTTTCACAGAAAAATACTAATGCAAAATTAAAAAGATGGAAATCTTATCTCGAAGAGCACGATTATGAAACAATCTACAAGTCAGGAAAAGCAAATGTCGTGGCCGACGCCTTAAGTAGGATTTGCTGCTCTATGACAGCAACCCAGCATTCGGCACCCGACTGTGGTTCGATATATATACCATCTACTGAAGGACCTCTAAATGCTTTTCGGCATCAAGTCATAATAAAAGAAGGTAATCAAAACGTAGAAATTAAGAACCTCTTTTTGAATTTTAAGATAATAACAGTACATACAAATGATATGACTGAAAGGAATTTATTAAATATTTTACAAACGCAAAGATACAAATAAGATTAATCAATTCTACTATTAATTAACTAATTTAGAATAATAACGCCCAAGTTATAATCAATAGGGATTTAACATCGCACTTGGAGGATAGCTTGCAGAAAGTAAAAACAGCAGTAGATATTTTTGATAGTTTTTCAACGGAATTATATTCCATAAACATTCTAATGAACTTAAAATTCTTATCTGAAAAGGCGAACATACTAATTGATAGCATAACCCTAGCGAAATTAGGAATTACGAACTCAAGATTACTTAGTAAAAATGAAACAAACGCAATAATAGCAGACATACAGCATAATACCATTGACGCGAATACTGCCATAGAGAGTCTATCGTATACCACCACAAAAGTTGCTGTAAGTCATGACGAATTAGTACTTATTATTAGCGTCCCGCAACTTAAGCGTAGAGTATTCAACAAGATACAAATTTATCCGACAATTAACAATGGTAAAAGAATGTATATCCCTCATCCCTACTTCCTTACTTTCACTTACCAAACCTACATCGTCTCGACGCTTAACAAAAAGATGTATAAACCAGAAGAACTACGGCAAGATGACACCACATGCATAACGATGCTGATACAACAGAGAAATGCTAGCTGTGACTTCATCACCAATCCAACAGAAAAAGAGATATACAACTTAGACCAGTCCCACATACTTATCAATTCGGTAAAACTATTCACATTGGATACAAACTGCCTAGTAGAAAGAAGGAATCTCACTGGCTCTCTGCTAATCGAATATAACACATGCAATATTTACGTCAATGTAAAACTGATTTCAGCCAACATGACAGAACTGTCTGGTTTTCCTACTAGTCTACCAATACATGGAATACATGTACATGTATTCAATACATGAGCCGTGAACAACGTGACAAACCTAAGCCTTGAACATCTACACATCCTACACAAAGACCTTCGGAAGGAAATGCAGAATATTCAGTTGGAAAGTAATAGTATCACATGGACTTGGCAATGGTTATTGGGCAGTTCATTCATCACTCCAATAATGGTCATCATAATTGGCGTCGTATTTCTGTGCATAAAACGCCGCAACACCATCAACGTAGAAGTCATCACAACACCTGATGACAAACCGCAATGTATTCCAGAACCTAAAGGTTATCAACCAACTGACCCAAATCCAGAACCGAAGAGTTACCAACCACTAACATACCTTCACGTTTTTCGTACGGAGTCTCAAATTTAAAGAGGGAGAAGTTAACAACCTGCGTTGTCAACACAGCATTTTCTAGTGTTGACAACCGCCACCGGCCCGAATGCACACGATCAGCAAACAGCGTCGATCAGCAAACCGTGTTGATCGTCTGACCCAGTTACCCAGTTAGTGATCGCCGAAACAGCAAAATAGTCATCAAGAATCGTCAATACCTTTCCCTTCCCCATCCAATTCCCAATAACCAACTTATATGTAAATCAAACTTAATAAACTCACTCCGATTTTGACCGCAGAACAAGCAAGTCTCGATTTTCTTCGTCTGTGTCCGAACCCTATAGATTTAACTGGCGCCCGCCCGAATAGGGACCTCTACGTCTAAAGTAAGGTGATAAGTATTTTGAAAAGAAAACTGTACAACGACGAATAGAGGCACTAGCTAATTCGTTTCTACACCGACCGAAACATAAGTGAGAAGCAGTACAAAAACTCTACACAAAGTTTAAAAGTGTCGTGTGAAACTAGCTATAAAACCAACCGATATACATTCGTGATACAAAAGTTCAGGTGAAGTAATATTAAAATAAACCTGCACAAGCTACATGAAGAGTGAAAGTTCCTGCACATCGTGACATCTCTCTCGATTGACGCCGAGGACCCGTAGTAGATCAATCATCCAAAAGGACCATCCGGAGCATCCCGCAAGCTTTCATTCCAATACCGGAACGTTACATCAACCTTCCAACTCGAGACACTACGTGGACATCGCTACGTGAACAACGATGAGCTGCATTTGTTTCAAAGTCTGCATATTGTTACTGTGAGTCATTACGAGTCAATTTAATTTACTTTAATATAATTTAAATTTTATAACTGTGAATACGTGGTGCGAAAACAGTGAGCAGTGAATGTTAGGTACAATAGAGAAAATTTTAGATTGAATGAACTTCTCTTAATTAAAATTTGATTTGAAGGTGACAAGATTTCTCCATCATTTTTCGTAAAATTAGACGTTTTGAAATCCACTCAAAAAATAGAATAATGAATCCGCAGGAACAGTCTAGTTCTATACCAGTCGTACCATCCACCATGACTCATCATGAATACATTCAGTTAGGTAAAGTGCCAGATTTTGTAAATAACCTTCCTGAATTCCATGGACACGGATCTAGCCTTTCAAGATGGATTTTAGAAGTGGAAAATATTTTCAAAATTTATGAACGTCTTCCTCGTGATTCAATTGAATACCGCATTATCGTGGCAACAATCAGAAGGAAAATTAAAGGCGAAGCAGCTGATGTTTTGGATTCGAATTGTGCTTCATCGGGTTGGAACCACAATTTTAATCGTTTTTCTATGAGAAGTGTAAATCCACAAGAAAAAATGTTCAGGCATTATCATCCAGGTTACAATGTAATGCAACAAAATGCAAATAACAGGCCAGTTCCTATGGAAGTTGACCCTTTGTTTCAAGCAAATAAAAAACCACATTTTAACGGTAAACGCCCCCGAGCATCGTCTTCAATTAATAGACAAGCTTATGGTGTTGATGGTGAATTCAAGAAGTTTCAGCACCGCTGCTCCTCTTGAATATGTAGTGGATTCAAAACCGCTTGATGAGACATATTGCCGAACAGACAATCACGGTTATTTGTCGTATAAAGCTTCGGAAAACAATCAATCTACAGAGCTTATTTTTTTAGAATGGAACGCAAATTGGTGAACCGATTCCTTCCATATATCAATTTGCCCACCGTAACGGGAGATTACCCTTTTTTGATTCATAGTGGATCGAATATCAGTTTTATTTCAAATAAACTTGCCTCGAGTTATAAATTATCTAAACCATACGAAGTGTCAAACTATAATATAAAATCTGTTAGAGGAAGTTTTAACACTAAGTATGCAATAGATATTGCATTTTTTGCCCCAGAATGTGAGGAAACTTATCAGTTTTTAATTCATGATTTTGGTCCTTTCTTTGAAGGAATAATTGGCACAGACGTTCTAGAAAAAATAAAGGCTGATATTTCTTTTGAAAATTGTGCAATGAAAATAACTACAGATGATGGAGAAAGATTTTCTATACCATATTTAAAATACCTTTTAAAGAGAACAATAGTATGGTTGATTTTCGTGTGAATGATCATAGGATTTCTTCCACTAAACAAAAAATTATGAAAATATTGCTCGATAATTCATCAGTCTTTTACGAACCTAATTTAAAATTATCATGTGCTACAAATGTTGAATGTACCGTCAATACTACTGATGATATACCAGTACATCAACGCGTGTATCCTTATCCTGCCGCTTGCACAGAAGAGGTGAATATACAAATAAAAAAGCTTTTAGAAGATGGAATAATTAGACCGTAGAGATCCGGCTGGACATTCCCAGTTACAGAACATCCCAGGAAAAAAGAAATTCCGTAGGGTCGTAGATTACATGAAATTAAATGAAAAGACAATAAGCGAAAGGTATCCCATGCGTGAGATAACGTATGTTCTGGAGCAATTAAGAGGACAACAATATTTCTCTACTCTTGATTTAGCTTCTGGCTTTCATCAAATCAAGATGAAACCATCCGACATAGAAAAAAACAGCATTTTCTATTAATAACGGAAAATATGAATTTACGCGAATGCCTTTTGGATTAAAGAACGCCCCGGCGATCTTTCAAAGAGCCATTGATGACGTTTTAAGAAATTATATTGGCAAAATGTGCTACATTTACATGGATGATGTGATAGTATTTGGAAAATCCTTGGAAGAACATTTGGGAAATTTGGACACGATTCTTAAAGCACTAAATGCAGCTAATTTAAAGGTTCAACTGGATATGTCAGAATTCTTACACAAAGAAGTTGAATTTCTAGGACACATTATAACGAGTAGTGGAATTAAACCCAACCACCAGAAAGTTGGAGCGATAAAGAAGTTTGTTGCTCCAACAACAATAAAAATGCTACGATAATTTTTAGGTCTAATGAATTATTATAGAAAGTTTGTGAAAGACTTTGCAAAAATAGCAAAGCCACTTACTAGTATATTAAGAGGAGAAAAAAATCCTAAGTCTAACAAAAAAATCACATTGACGACCGAACAAGTTGAATGCTTTGAAAAACTGAAATTTATCCTGATTAAAGTAAACCCTTTGTGCTAACAACCGATGCTTTGAACTATGCTATAGGAGCAGTATTGTCATAGGGTGAAATTGGTACTGACAATCCCATACATTTCGCTTCTCGATCGTTAACAAAAACCGAAGAAGCATATTCCGCTTTCGAAAAGGAAATGTTGGCTAAAATTTGGTCATTGAAAACCCTTAGGAACTATTTGTATGGAACTAAATTTAAGATAGTAACAGATCATCAGCCACTTACTTTTACACTTTCACAGAAAAATACTAATGCAAAATTAAAGAGATGGAAATCTTATCTCAAAGAGCACGATTATGAAACAATCTACAAACCAGGAAAAGTAAATGTCGTGGCCGACGCCTTAAGTAGAATTTGCTGCTCTATGACAGCAACCCAGCATTCGGCACCAGACTGTGGTTCGATATATATACCATCTACTGAAGGACCTCTAAATGCTTTTCGGCATCAAGTCATAATAAAAGAAGGTAATCAAAACGTAGAAATTAAGAACCTCTTTTCGAATTTTAAGATAATAACAGTACATACTAATGATATGACTGAAAGGAATTTATTAAATATTTTACAAACGCAAAGATACAAATAAGATTAATCAATTCTACTATTAATTAACTAATTCAGAATAATAACGCCCAAGTTATAATCAATAGGGATGGAACATCGCACTTGGAGGATAGCTTGCAGAAGGTAAAAACAGCAGTAGATATTTTTGATAGTTTTTCAACGGAATTATATTCCATAAATATTCTAATTAACTTAAAATTCTTGTCTGAAAAGGCGAACATACTAATTGATAGCATAACCCTAGCGAAATTAGGAATTACGAACCCAAGAGTACTTAGTAAAAATGAAACAAACGCAATAATAGCAGACATACAGCATAATAACATTGACGCGAATACTGCCATAGAGAGTCTATCGTATACCATATCTATCTATCGTAATCTGACGGTTAGATACAATGATTACTATCGAGAAAATTAAACGCACGAAACGCCAACCGTTATCAAAATCATAAGATCGTGACTTTCATAACACCGATCTGGTGTGTCGGCAATCGCATAATACGTACTGACTCGTATAGGTGATATTAATTTACTGATGAATTTATACAAATCAGTAATCCACCAATGATCCTAATCGTGTGATTTTAAAGGCTATGTAATACTATGTATTGAATGTTTTGTTCTCTTTGGCAAAGCATGCCGTCGTCTTAAAATGATTACAGGAAATGTTCCGCATGTTCCGCAGAGCTGCTACCTGGCCGACAATCAAAATTTGATTGTCTTACAATTCATCGAACATTCTTTTTATCGTAAAGAAAAGTCTCTTCCTTAATTTGTCTGTGTCTCCATGTCGACTTCCTTGCGTTGTTTCAGGTGGCATTGTCCCTAAACTTACCCTTAACACATAAGATCGCCGGGGCAACTAGTCGATATACTTTTCGATCGATATACTTTTCCTGGAAAACAAGTAGCACGAATTAATTCTAGAGCTACCGTTGATGTGTTTCCTGTACTTAAGGAATTCACTCTAAAATACAGGCCCCCAAAAATTATAGTGATGGACGGAGAAAAGTCTTTCAATTCCGGTGAAGTCGTATAATTTTTAAACACCTTCAATATCAAACATTTTGTAACTGCCACTGGTAGAAGTGAAATGAATGGCACAGTCGAAAGATTTCACTATACGCTATTGGAATTGTATAGAATTTCAAAAACCGAGAATCCGCTTATGACTTCTATAGATGTGATACAACTTTCCTTGTTCAAATATAACAATTCAGTACACTCTTGTACTAAATTTACCCCTCTGGAAATAATTACTCCTTCAAGAAACAGTTCATCGATAATTGAAAAAGTAGCTGAAAATTTGAAACACAAGCAAGGAATTGATTTAAACCACTATAATAAAAATAAAAAAATAGAAATTCAAGATTCAGCGCAGGCATTTATGAAAACAAAACGTAGATTGAAACAAGTTAATCCCTATAAAAAAAATTAAAATAAAGAAAATTATTAGAATAACGGTTACTACAGAAAATGGAAAAAGAATCTATAAAAAGATGGATGGATCCCCATAGCGATCGGTCAGCACGTAAAGCTAACAAAAATGGACTACGTACCCATTGTAGCGTTCGACAGAGGTACAGCTAGAATAATTAAAGGAACTTATTAATTATTATGTACACCATTTTAAAGTGTCAGAAATGCAAAACGAAATTAATTCACTGTTTACGGATTTTAAGAACGTTGAAGAGACTCAATTCCCGCCTATAATTACAGCACAATTTGAACACGTTACGGAAATGTTAAAAGCCTTGATTCCAAGACGAAAGAAGTGCTGGGATACAGTAGGAACCGCCTGGAAATTTATAGCTGGTAGTCCAGACGCAAACGATTTAAGATTAATCAATTCTACTATTAATTAACTAATTCAGAATAATAACGCCCAAGTTGTAATCAATAGGGATTGAACATCGCACTTGGAGGATAGCTTGCAGAAAGTAAAAACAGCAGTAGATATTTTTGATAGTTTTTCAACGGAATTATATTCCATAAACATTCTAATGAACTTAAAATTCTTATCTGAAAAGGCGAACATACTAATGGATAGCATAACCCTAGCGAAATTAGGAATTACGAACTCAAGAGTACTCAGTAAAAATGAAACAATTTCAATAATAGCAGACATACAGCATAATACCATTGACGCGAATACTGCCATAGAGAGTCTATCGTATACCACCACAAAAGTTGCTGTAAGTCATGACGAATTAGTACTTATTATTAGCGTCCCGCAACTTAAGCGTAGAGTATTCAACAAGATACAAATTTATCCGACAATTAACAATGGTAAAAGAATGTATATCCCTCATCCCTACTTCCTAACTATCACTTCCCAAACCTACATCGTCTCGACGCTTAACAAAAATATGTATTAACCAGAAGAACTACGGCAAGATGACACCACATGCATAACGATGCTGTTACAACAGAGAAATGCTAGCTGTGACTTCATCACCAATCCAACAGAAAAAGAGATATTCAACTTAGACCAGTCCCACATACTTATCAATTCGGTAAAACTATTCACATTGGATACAAACTGCCTAGTAGAAAGAAGGAATCTCACTGGCTCTCTGCTAATCGAATATAACACATGCAATATTTACGTCAATGTAAAACTGATTTCAGCCAACATGACAGAACTGTCTGGTTTTCCTACTAGTCTACCAATACATGGAATACATGTTGCAGCCGTGAACAACGTGACAAACCTAAGCCTTGAACATCTACACATCCTACACAAAGACCTTCGGAAGGAAATGCAGAATATTCAGTTGGAAAGTGATAGTATCACATGGACTTGGCAACGGTTATTGGGCAGTTCTTTCATCACTCCAATAATGGTCATCATAATTGGCGTCGTATTTCTGTGCATAAAACGCCGCAACACCATCAACGTAGAAGTCATCACAACACCTGATGACAAACCGCAATGTATTCCAGAACCTAAAGGTTATCAACCAACTGACCCAAATCCAGAACCGAAGAGTTACCAACCACTAACATACCTTCACATTTTTCGCACGGAGTCTCAAATTTAAAGAGGGAGAAGTTAACAACCTGCGTTGTCAACACAGAATTTTCTAGTGTTGTCAACCGCCACCGGCCCGAATGCACACGATCAGCAAACAGCGTCGATCAGCAAACCGTGTTGATCGTCTGACCCAGTTACCCAGTTAGTGATCGCCGAAACAGCAAAATAGTCATCAAGAATCGTCAATACCTTTCCCTTCCCCATCCAATTCCCAATAACCAACTTATATGTAAATCAAACTTAATAAACTCACTCCGATTTTGACCGCAGAACAAGCAAGTCTCGATTTTCTTCGTCTGTGTCCGAACCCTATAGATTTAACTGGCGCCCGCCCGAATAGGGACCTCTACGTCTAAAGTAAGGTGATAAGTATTTTGAAAAGAAAACTGTACAACGACGAATAGAGGCACTAGCTAATTCGTTTCTACACCGACCGAAACATAAGTGAGAATTAGTACAAAAACTCTACACAAAGTTTAAAAGTGTCGTGTGAAACTAGCTATAAACCCAACCGATATACATTCGTGATACAAAAGTTCAGGTGAAGTAATATTAAAATAAACCTGCACAAGCTACATGAAGAGTGAAAGTTCCTGCACATCGTGACATCTCTCTCGATTGACGCCGAGGACCCGTAGTAGATCAATCATCCAAAAGGACCATCCGGAGCATCCCGCAAGCTTTCATTCCAATACCGGAACGTTACATCAACCTTTCAACTCGAGACACTACGTGGACATCGCTACGTGGACATCGCTACGTGAACAACGATGAGCTGCAATTGTTTCAAAGTCTGCATATTGTTACTGTGAGTCATTACGAGTCAATTTAATTTACTATAATATTATTTAAATTTTATAACTGTGAATACGTGGTGCGAAAACAGTGAGCAGTGAATGTTAGGTACAATAGAGAAAAGTTTAGATTGAATGAACTTCTCTTAATTAAAATTTGATTTGAAGGTGACAAGATTTCTCCATCATTTTTTGTAAAATTAGACGTTTTGAAATCCACTCAAAAAATAGAATAATGAATCCGCAGGAACAGTCTAGTTCTATACCAGTCGTACCATCCACCATGACTCATCATGAATACATTCAGTTAGGTAAAGTGCCAGATTTTGTAAATAACCTTCTTGAATTCCATGGACACGGATCTAGCCTTTCAAGATGGATTTTAGAAGTGGAAAATATTTTCAAAATTTATGAACGTCTTCCTCGTGATTTAATTGAATACCGCATTATCGTGGCAACAATCAGAAGGAAAATTAAAGGCGAAGCAGCTGATGTTTTGGATTCGAATTGTGCTTCATCGGGTTGTACCCACAATTTTAATCGTTTTTCTATGAGAAGTGTAAATCCGCAAGAAAAAATGTTCAGGCATTATCATCCAGGTTACAATGTAATGCAACAAAATGCAAATAACAAGCCAGTTCCTATGGAAGTTGACCAATCGTTTCAAGCAAATAAAAAACCACATTTTAACGCTAAACGCCCCCGAGCATCGTCTTCAATTAATAGACAAGCTTATGGTGTTGATGGAGATTCAAGAAGTTTCAGCACCGCTGCTCCTCTTGAATATGTAGTGGATTCAAAACCGCTTGATGAGACATATTGCCGAACAGACAATCACGATTATTTGTCGTATAAAGCTTCGGAAAACAATCAATCTACAGAGCTTATTTTTTTAGAATGGAACGCAAATTGGTGAACCGATTCCTTCCATATATCAATTTGCCCACCGTAACGGGAGATTACCCTTTTTTGATTCATAGTGGATCGAATATCAGTTTTATTTCAAATAAACTTGCCTCGAGTTATAAATTATCTAAACCATACTAAGTGTCAAACTATAATATAAAATCTGTTAGTGGAAGTTTTAACACTATGTATGCAATAGATATTGCATTTTTGCCCCAAAATGTGAGGAAGCTTATCAGTTTTAAATTCATGATTTTGGTCCTTTCTTTGAAGGAATAATTGGCACAGGCGTTCTAGAAAAAATAAAGGCTGATATTTCTTTTGAAAATTGTTCAATGAAAATAACTACAGATGATGGAGAAAGATTTTCTATACCATATTTAAAATACCTTTTAAAGAGAACAATAATATGGTTGATTTTCGTGTGAATGATCATTGGATTTCTTCCACTAAACAAAAAATTATGAAAATATTGCACGATAATTCATCAGTCTTTTACGAACCTAATTTAAAATTATCATGTGCTACAAATGTTGAATGTACCATCAATACTACTGATGATATACCAGTACATCAACGCGTGTATCCTTATCCTGCCGCTTGCACAGAAGAGGTGAATATTCAAATAAAAAAGATTTTGGAAGATTGAATAATTAGACCGTCAAGATCCTCCTCATCCCCAGTTTGGATTGTACCAAAAAAGAACGACGCTTTAGGAAAAAAGAAATTCGTATGGTCGTAGATTACAGGAAATTAAATGAAAAGACAATAAGCGAAAGGTATCCCATGCCTGAGATAGCGTATGTTCTGGAACAATTAAGAGGACAACAATATTTCTCTACTCTTGATTTAGCTTCTGGCTTTCATCAAAACAAGATGAAACCGTCCGACATAGAAAAAAACAGCATTTTCTATTAATAACGGAAAATATGAATTTACGCGAATGCCTTTTGGATTAAAGAACGCCCCGGCGATCTTTCAAAGAGCCATTGATGACGTTTTAAGAAATTATATTGGCAAAATGTGCTACATTTACATGGATGATGTGATAGTATTTGGAAAATCCTTAGAAGAACATTTGGGAAATTTGGACACGATTCTTAAAGCACTAAATGCAGCTAATTTAAAGGTTTAACTGGATGAGTCAGAATTCTTACACAAAGAAGTTGAATTTCTAGGACACATTATAACGAGTAGTGGAATTAAATCCAACCCCCAGAAAGTTGGAGCGATAAAAAAGTTTGTTGCTCCAACAACAATGAAAATGCTACGATAATTTTTAGGTCTAATGAATTATTATAGAAAGTTTGTGAAAGACTTTGCAAAAAAGCAAAACCACTTACTAGTATATTAAGAGAAGAAAAAAATCCTAAGTCTAACAAAAAAATCACATTGACGACCGAACAAGTTGAATGCTTTGAAAAACTGAAATTGGTTTTATCTTCTTCGGATATTTTGATTTATCCTGATTAAAGTAAACCCTTTGTGCTAACAACCGATGCTTCAAACTATGCTATAGGAGCAGTATTGTCATAGGATGAAATTGGTACTGACAATCCCATACATTTCGCTTCTCGATCGTTAACAAAAATCGAAGAGGCATATTCCGCTTTCGAAAAGGAAATGTTGGCTTTAATTTGGTCATTGAAAACCCTTAGGAACTATTTGTATGGAACTAAATTTAAGATAGTAACGGATCATCAGCCACTTACTTTTACACTTTCACAGAAAAATACTAATGCAAAATTAAAAAGATGGAAATCTTATCTCGAAGAGCACGATTATGAAACAATCTACAAGCCAGGAAAAGCAAATGTCGTGGCCGACGCCTTAAGTAGGATTTGCTGCTCTATGACAGCAACCCAGCATTCGGCACCCGACTGTGGTTCGATATATATACCATCTACTGAAGGACCTCTAAATGCTTTTCGGCATCAAGTCATAATAAAAGAAGGTAATCAAAACGTAGAAATTAAGAACCTCTTTTTGAATTTTAAGATAATAACAGTACATACAAATGATATGACTGAAAGGAATTTATTAAATATTTTACAAACGCAAAGATACAAATAAGATTAATCAATTCTACTATTAATTAACTAATTTAGAATAATAACGCCCAAGTTATAATCAATAGGGATTTAACATCGCACTTGGAGGATAGCTTGCAGAAAGTAAAAACAGCAGTAGATATTTTTGATAGTTTTTCAACGGAATTATATTCCATAAACATTCTAATGAACTTAAAATTCTTATCTGAAAAGGCGAACATACTAATTGATAGCATAACCCTAGCGAAATTAGGAATTACGAACTCAAGAGTACTCAGTAAAAATGAAACAATTTCAATAATAGCAGACATACAGCATAATTCCATTGACGCGAATACTGCCATAGAGAGTCTATCGTATACCACCACAAAAGTTGCTGTAAGTCATGACGAATTAGTACTTATTATTAGCGTCCCGCAACTTAAGCGTAGAGTATTCAACAAGATACAAATTTATCCGACAATTAACAATGGTAAAAGAATGTATATCCCTCATCCCTACTTCCTTACTTTCACTTACCAAACCTACATCGTCTCGACGCTTAACAAAAATATGTATAAACCAGAAGAACTACGGCAAGATGACACCACATGCATAACGATGCTGATACAACAGAGAAATGCTAGCTGTGACTTCATCACCAATCCAACAGAAAAAGAGATATACAACTTAGACCAGTCCCACATACTTATCAATTCGGTAAAACTATTCACATTGGATACAAACTGCCTAGTAGAAAGAAGGAATCTCACTGGCTCTCTGCTAATCGAATATAACACATGCAATATTTACGTCAATGTAAAACTGATTTCAGCCAACATGACAGAACTGTCTGGTTTTCCTACTAGTCTACCAATACATGGAATACATGTACATGTATTCAATACATGAGCCGTGAACAACGTGACAAACCTAAGCCTTGAACATCTACACATCCTACACAAAGACCTTCGGAAGGAAATGCAGAATATTCAGTTGGAAAGTAATAGTATCACATGGACTTGGCAATGGTTATTGGGCAGTTCATTCATCACTCCAATAATGGTCATCATAATTGGCGTCGTATTTCTGTGCATAAAACGCCGCAACACCATCAACGTAGAAGTCATCACAACACCTGATGACAAACCGCAATGTATTCCAGAACCTAAAGGTTATCAACCAACTGACCCAAATCCAGAACCGAAGAGTTACCAACCACTAACATACCTTCACGTTTTTCGTACGGAGTCTCAAATTTAAAGAGGGAGAAGTTAACAACCTGCGTTGTCAACACAGCATTTTCTAGTGTTGACAACCGCCACCGGCCCGAATGCACACGATCAGCAAACAGCGTCGATCAGCAAACCGTGTTGATCGTCTGACCCAGTTACCCAGTTAGTGATCGCCGAAACAGCAAAATAGTCATCAAGAATCGTCAATACCTTTCCCTTCCCCATCCAATTCCCAATAACCAACTTATATGTAAATCAAACTTAATAAACTCACTCCGATTTTGACCGCAGAACAATCAAGTCTCGAGTCTCGAACAAGCAAGTCTGTGTCCGAACCCTATAGATTTAGCTAGCGCCCGCCCGAATAGGGACCTCTACGTCTAAAGTAAGGTGATAAGTATTTTGAAAAGAAAACTGTACAACGACGAATAGAGGCACTAGCTAATTCGTTTCTACACCGACCGAAACATAAGTGAGAAGCAGTACAAAAACTCTACACAAAGTTTAAAAGTGTCGTGTGAAACTAGCTATAAACCCAACCGATATACATTCGTGATACAAAAGTTCAGGTGAAGTAATATTAAAATAAACCTGCACAAGCTACATGAAGAGTGAAAGTTCCTGCACATCGTGACATCTCTCTCGATTGACGCCGAGGACCCGTAGTAGATCAATCATCCAAAAGGACCATCCGGAGCATCCCGCAAGCTTTCATTCCAATACCGGAACGTTACATCAACCTTCCAACTCGAGACACTACGTGGACATCGCTACGTGGACATCGCTACGTGAACAACGATGAGCTGCATTTGTTTCAAAGTCTGCATATTGTTACTGTGAGTCATTACGAGTCAATTTAATTTACTTTAATATAATTTAAATTTTATAACTGTGAATACGTGGTGCGAAAACAGTGAGCAGTGAATGTTAGGTACAATAGAGAAAATTTTAGATTGAATGAACTTCTCTTAATTAAAATTTGATTTGAAGGTGACAAGATTTCTCCATCATTTTTCGTAAAATTAGACGTTTTGAAATCCACTCAAAAAATAGAATAATGAATCCGCAGGAACAGTCTAGTTCTATACCAGTCGTACCATCCACCATGACTCATCATGAATACATTCAGTTAGGTAAAGTGCCAGATTTTGTAAATAACCTTCCTGAATTCCATGGACACGGATCTAGCCTTTCAAGATGGATTTTAGAAGTGGAAAATATTTTCAAAATTTATGAACGTCTTCCTCGTGATTCAATTGAATACCGCATTATCGTGGCAACAATCAGAAGGAAAATTAAAGGCGAAGCAGCTGATGTTTTGGATTCGAATTGTGCTTCATCGGGTTGGAACCACAATTTTAATCGTTTTTCTATGAGAAGTGTAAATCCACAAAAAAAAATGTTCAGGCATTATCATCCAGGTTACAATGTAATGCAACAAAATGCAAATAACAGGCCAGTTCCTATGGAAGTTGACCCTTTGTTTCAAGCAAATAAAAAACCACATTTTAACGGTAAACGCCCCCGAGCATCGTCTTCAATTAATAGACAAGCTTATGGTGTTGATGGAGATTCAAGAAGTTTCAGCACCGCTGCTCCTCTTGAATATGTAGTGGATTCAAAACCGCTTGATGAGACATATTGCCGAACAGACAATCACGATTATTTGTCGTATAAAGCTTCGGAAAACAATCAATCTACAGAGCTTATTTTTTTAGAATGGAACGCAAATTGGTGAACCGATTCCTTCCATATATCAATTTGCCCACCGTAACGGGAGATTACCCTTTTTTGATTCATAGTGGATCGAATATCAGTTTTATTTCAAATAAACTTGCCTCGAGTTATAAATTATCTAAACCATACTAAGTGTCAAACTATAATATAAAATCTGTTAGTGGAAGTTTTAACACTATGTATGCAATAGATATTGCATTTTTGCCCCAAAATGTGAGGAAGCTTATCAGTTTTTAATTCATGATTTTGGTCCTTTCTTTGAAGGAATAATTGGCACAGGCGTTCTAGAAAAAATAAAGGCTGATATTTCTTTTGAAAATTGTTCAATGAAAATAACTACAGATGATGGAGAAAGATTTTCTATACCATATTTAAAATACCTTTTAAAGAGAACAATAATATGGTTGATTTTCGTGTGAATGATCATTGGATTTCTTCCACTAAACAAAAAATTATGAAAATATTGCACGATAATTCATCAGTCTTTTACGAACCTAATTTAAAATTATCATGTGCTACAAATGTTGAATGTACCATCAATACTACTGATGATATACCAGTACATCAACGCGTGTATCCTTATCCTGCCGCTTGCACAGAAGAGGTGAATATTCAAATAAAAAAGATTTTGGAAGATTGAATAATTAGACCGTCAAGATCCTCCTCATCCCCAGTTTGGATTGTACCAAAAAAGAACGACGCTTTAGGAAAAAAGAAATTCGTATGGTCGTAGATTACAGGAAATTAAATGAAAAGACAATAAGCGAAAGGTATCCCATGCCTGAGATAGCGTATGTTCTGGAACAATTAAGAGGACAACAATATTTCTCTACTCTTGATTTAGCTTCTGGCTTTCATCAAAACAAGATGAAACCGTCCGACATAGAAAAAAACAGCATTTTCTATTAATAACGGAAAATATGAATTTACGCGAATGCCTTTTGGATTACAGAACGCCCCGAAGATCTTTCAAAGAGCCATTGATGACGTTTTAAGAAATTATATTGGCAAAATGTGCTACATTTACATGGATGATGTGATAGTATTTGGAAAATCCTTAGAAGAACATTTGGGAAATTTGGACACGATTCTTAAAGCACTAAATGCAGCTAATTTAAAGGTTTAACTGGATGAGTCAGAATTCTTACACAAAGAAGTTGAATTTCTAGGACACATTATAACGAGTA
The DNA here is from genome assembly GCF_013141755.1 of Anopheles stephensi. Taxonomy (NCBI): domain Eukaryota; kingdom Metazoa; phylum Arthropoda; class Insecta; order Diptera; family Culicidae; genus Anopheles; species Anopheles stephensi. Next base: position 14,052 of record NW_023404981.1, on the reverse strand, counting down.
GTGGAATTAAATCCAACCCCCAGAAAGTTGGAGCGATAAAAAAGTTTGTTGCTCCAACAACAATGAAAATGCTACGATAATTTTTAGGTCTAATGAATTATTATAGAAAGTTTGTGAAAGACTTTGCAAAAAAGCAAAACCACTTACTAGTATATTAAGAGAAGAAAAAAATCCTAAGTCTAACAAAAAAATCACATTGACGACCGAACAAGTTGAATGCTTTGAAAAACTGAAATTGGTTTTATCTTCTTCGGATATTTTGATTTATCCTGATTAAAGTAAACCCTTTGTGCTAACAACCGATGCTTCAAACTATGCTATAGGAGCAGTATTGTCATAGGATGAAATTGGTACTGACAATCCCATACATTTCGCTTCTCGATCGTTAACAAAAATCGAAGAGGCATATTCCGCTTTCGAAAAGGAAATGTTGGCTTAATTTGGTCATTGAAAACCCTTAGGAACTATTTGTATGGAACTAAATTTAAGATAGTAACGGATCATCAGCCACTTACTTTTACACTTTCACAGAAAAATACTAATGCAAAATTAAAAAGATGGAAATCTTATCTCGAAGAGCACGATTATGAAACAATCTACAAGCCAGGAAAAGCAAATGTCGTGGCCGACGCCTTAAGTAGGATTTGCTGCTCTATGACAGCAACCCAGCATTCGGCACCCGACTGTGGTTCGATATATATACCATCTACTGAAGGACCTCTAAATGCTTTTCGGCATCAAGTCATAATAAAAGAAGGTAATCAAAACGTAGAAATTAAGAACCTCTTTTCGAATTTTAAGATAATAACAGTACATACAAATGATATGACTGAAAGGAATTTATTAAATATTTTACAAACGCAAAGATACAAATAAGATTAATCAATTCTACTATTAATTAACTAATTTAGAATAATAACGCCCAAGTTATAATCAATAGGGATTTAACATCGCACTTGGAGGATAGCTTGCAGAAAGTAAAAACAGCAGTAGATATTTTTGATAGTTTTTCAACGGAATTATATTCCATAAACATTCTAATGAACTTAAAATTCTTATCTGAAAAGGCGAACATACTAATTGATAGCATAACCCTAGCGAAATTAGGAATTACGAACTCAAGAGTACTCAGTAAAAATGAAACAATTTCAATAATAGCAGACATACAGCATAATTCCATTGACGCGAATACTGCCATAGAGAGTCTATCGTATACCACCACAAAAGTTGCTGTAAGTCATGACGAATTAGTACTTATTATTAGCGTCCCGCAACTTAAGCGTAGAGTATTCAACAAGATACAAATTTATCCGACAATTAACAATGGTAAAAGAATGTATATCCCTCATCCCTACTTCCTTACTTTCACTTACCAAACCTACATCGTCTCGACGCTTAACAAAAATATGTATAAACCAGAAGAACTACGGCAAGATGACACCACATGCATAACGATGCTGATACAACAGAGAAATGCTAGCTGTGACTTCATCACCAATCCAACAGAAAAAGAGATATACAACTTAGACCAGTCCCACATACTTATCAATTCGGTAAAACTATTCACATTGGATACAAACTGCCTAGTAGAAAGAAGGAATCTCACTGGCTCTCTGCTAATCGAATATAACACATGCAATATTTACGTCAATGTAAAACTGATTTCAGCCAACATGACAGAACTGTCTGGTTTTCCTACTAGTCTACCAATACATGGAATACATGTACATGTATTCAATACATGAGCCGTGAACAACGTGACAAACCTAAGCCTTGAACATCTACACATCCTACACAAAGACCTTCGGAAGGAAATGCAGAATATTCAGTTGGAAAGTAATAGTATCACATGGACTTGGCAATGGTTATTGGGCAGTTCATTCATCACTCCAATAATGGTCATCATAATTGGCGTCGTATTTCTGTGCATAAAACGCCGCAACACCATCAACGTAGAAGTCATCACAACACCTGATGACAAACCGCAATGTATTCCAGAACCTAAAGGTTATCAACCAACTGACCCAAATCCAGAACCGAAGAGTTACCAACCACTAACATACCTTCACGTTTTTCGTACGGAGTCTCAAATTTAAAGAGGGAGAAGTTAACAACCTGCGTTGTCAACACAGCATTTTCTAGTGTTGACAACCGCCACCGGCCCGAATGCACACGATCAGCAAACAGCGTCGATCAGCAAACCGTGTTGATCGTCTGACCCAGTTACCCAGTTAGTGATCGCCGAAACAGCAAAATAGTCATCAAGAATCGTCAATACCTTTCCCTTCCCCATCCAATTCCCAATAACCAACTTATATGTAAATCAAACTTAATAAACTCACTCCGATTTTGACCGCAGAACAATCAAGTCTCGAGTCTCGAACAAGCAAGTCTGTGTCCGAACCCTATAGATTTAGCTAGCGCCCGCCCGAATAGGGACCTCTACGTCTAAAGTAAGGTGATAAGTATTTTGAAAAGAAAACTGTACAACGACGAATAGAGGCACTAGCTAATTCGTTTCTACACCGACCGAAACATAAGTGAGAAGCAGTACAAAAACTCTACACAAAGTTTAAAAGTGTCGTGTGAAACTAGCTATAAACCCAACCGATATACATTCGTGATACAAAAGTTCAGGTGAAGTAATATTAAAATAAACCTGCACAAGCTACATGAAGAGTGAAAGTTCCTGCACATCGTGACATCTCTCTCGATTGACGCCGAGGACCCGTAGTAGATCAATCATCCAAAAGGACCATCCGGAGCATCCCGCAAGCTTTCATTCCAATACCGGAACGTTACATCAACCTTCCAACTCGAGACACTACGTGGACATCGCTACGTGGACATCGCTACGTGAACAACGATGAGCTGCATTTGTTTCAAAGTCTGCATATTGTTACTGTGAGTCATTACGAGTCAATTTAATTTACTTTAATATAATTTAAATTTTATAACTGTGAATACGTGGTGCGAAAACAGTGAGCAGTGAATGTTAGGTACAATAGAGAAAATTTTAGATTGAATGAACTTCTCTTAATTAAAATTTGATTTGAAGGTGACAAGATTTCTCCATCATTTTTCGTAAAATTAGACGTTTTGAAATCCACTCAAAAAATAGAATAATGAATCCGCAGGAACAGTCTAGTTCTATACCAGTCGTACCATCCACCATGACTCATCATGAATACATTCAGTTAGGTAAAGTGCCAGATTTTGTAAATAACCTTCCTGAATTCCATGGACACGGATCTAGCCTTTCAAGATGGATTTTAGAAGTGGAAAATATTTTCAAAATTTATGAACGTCTTCCTCGTGATTCAATTGAATACCGCATTATCGTGGCAACAATCAGAAGGAAAATTAAAGGCGAAGCAGCTGATGTTTTGGATTCGAATTGTGCTTCATCGGGTTGGAACCACAATTTTAATCGTTTTTCTATGAGAAGTGTAAATCCACAAAAAAAAAATGTTCAGGCATTATCATCCAGGTTACAATGTAATGCAACAAAATGCAAATAACAGGCCAGTTCCTATGGAAGTTGACCCTTTGTTTCAAGCAAATAAAAAACCACATTTTAACGGTAAACGCCCCCGAGCATCGTCTTCAATTAATAGACAAGCTTATGGTGTTGATGGAGATTCAAGAAGTTTCAGCACCGCTGCTCCTCTTGAATATGTAGTGGATTCAAAACCGCTTGATGAGACATATTGCCGAACAGACAATCACGGTTATTTGTCGTATAAAGCTTCGGAAAACAATCAATCTACAGAGCTTATTTTTTTAGAATGGAACGCAAATTGGTGAACCGATTCCTTCCATATATCAATTTGCCCACCGTAACGGGAGATTACCCTTTTTTGATTCATAGTGGATCGAATATCAGTTTTATTTCAAATAAACTTGCCTCGAGTTATAAATTATCTAAACCATACGAAGTGTCAAACTATAATATAAAATCTGTTAGTGGAAGTTTTAACACTAAGTATGCAATAGATATTGCATTTTTTGCCCCAGAATGTGAGGAAACTTATCAGTTTTTAATTCATGATTTTGGTCCTTTCTTTGAAGGAATAATTGGCACAGGCGTTCTAGAAAAAATAAAGGCTGATATTTCTTTTGAAAATTGTGCAATGAAAATAACTACAGATGATGGAGAAAGATTTTCTATACCATATTTAAAATACCTTTTAAAGAGAACAATAGTATGGTTGATTTTCGTGTGAATGATCATAGGATTTCTTCCACTAAACAAAAAATTATGAAAATATTGCTCGATAATTCATCAGTCTTTTACGAACCTAATTTAAAATTATCATGTGCTACAAATGTTGAATGTACCGTCAATACTACTGATGATATACCAGTACATCAACGCGTGTATCCTTATCCTGCCGCTTGCACAGAAGAGGTGAATATACAAATAAAAAAGCTTTTAGAAGATGGAATAATTAGACCGTAGAGATCCGGCTGGACATTCCCAGTTACAGGACATCCCAGGAAAAAAGAAATTCCGTAGGGTCGTAGATTACATGAAATTAAATGAAAAGACAATAAGCGAAAGGTATCCCATGCGTGAGATAACGTATGTTCTGGAGCAATTAAGAGGACAACAATATTTCTCTACTCTTGATTTAGCTTCTGGCTTTCATCAAATCAAGATGAAACCATCCGACATAGAAAAAAACAGCATTTTCTATTAATAACGGAAAATATGAATTTACGCGAATGCCTTTTGGATTAAAGAACGCCCCGGCGATCTTTCAAAGAGCCATTGATGACGTTTTAAGAAATTATATTGGCAAAATGTGCTACATTTACATGGATGATGTGATAGTATTTGGAAAATCCTTGGAAGAACATTTGGGAAATTTGGACACGATTCTTAAAGCACTAAATGCAGCTAATTTAAAGGTTTAACTGGATGAGTCAGAATTCTTACACAAAGAAGTTGAATTTCTAGGACACATTATAACGAGTAGTGGAATTAAACCCAACCCCCAGAAAGTTGGAGCGATAAAGAAGTTTGTTGCTCCAACAACAATAAAAATGCTACGATAATTTTTAGGTCTAATGAATTATTATAGAAAGTTTGTGAAAGACTTTGCAAAAATAGCAAAGCCACTTACTAGTATATTAAGAGGAGAAAAAAATCATAAGTCTAACAAAAAAATCACATTGACGACCGAACAAGTTGAATGCTTTGAAAAACTGAAATTGGTTTTATCTTCTTCGGATATTTTGATTTATCCTGATTAAAGTAAACCCTTTGTGCTAACAACCGATGCTTCAAACTATGCTATAGGAGCAGTATTGGCATAGGTTGAAATTGGTACTGACAATCCCATACATTTCGCTTCTCGATCGTTAACAAAAACCGAAGAAGCATATTCCGCTTTCGAAAAGGAAATCTGAAGCATATTCCGCTTATGACTTCTATAGATGTGATACAACTTTCCTTGTTCAAATATAACAATTCAGTACACTCTTGTACTAAATTTACCCCTCTGGAAATAATTACTCCTTCAAGAAACAGTTCATCGATAATTGAAAAAGTAGCTGAAAATTTGAAACACAAGCAAGGAATTGATTTAAACCACTATAATAAAAATACAAAAAAATAGAAATTCAAGATTCAGCGCAGGCATTTATGAAAACAAAACGTAGATTGAAACAAGTTAATCCCTATAAAAAAAATTAAAATAAAGAAAATTATTAGAATAACGGTTACTACAGAAAATGGAAAAAGAATCTATAAAAAGATGGATGGATCCCCATAGCGATCGGTCAGCACGTAAAGCTAACAAAAATGGACTACGTACCCATTGTAGCGTTCGACAGAGGTACAGCTAGAATAATTAAAGGAACTTATTAATTATTATGTACACCATTTTAAAGTGTCAGAAATGCAAAACGAAATTAATTCACTGTTTACGGATTTTAAGAACGTTGAAGAGACTCAATTCCCGCCTATAATTACAGCACAATTTGAACACGTTACGGAAATGTTAAAATCCTTGATTCCAAGACGAAAGAAGTGCTGGGATACAGTAGGAACCGCCTGGAAATTTATAGCTGGTAGTCCAGACGCAAACGATTTAAGATTAATCAATTCTACTATTAATTAACTAATTCAGAATAATAACGCCCAAGTTGTAATCAATAGGGATTGAACATCGCACTTGGAGGATAGCTTGCAGAAAGTAAAAACAGCAGTAGATATTTTTTATAGTTTTTCAACGGAATTATATTCCATAAACATTCTAATGAACTTAAAATTCTTATCTGAAAAGGCGAACATACTAATGGATAGCATAACCCTAGCGAAATTAGGAATTACGAACTCAAGATTACTTAGTAAAAATGAAACAAACGCAATAATAGCAGACATACAGCATAATACCATTGACGCGAATACTGCCATAGAGAGTCTATCGTATACCACCACAAAAGTTGCTGTAAGTCATGACGAATTAGTACTTATTATTAGCGTCCCGCAACTTAAGCGTAGAGTATTCAACAAGATACAAATTTATCCGACAATTAACAATGGTAAAAGAATGTATATCCCTCATCCCTACTTCCTAACTATCACTTCCCAAACCTACATCGTCTCGACGCTTAACAAAAATATGTATTAACCAGAAGAACTACGGCAAGATGACACCACATGCATAACGATGCTGTTACAACAGAGAAATGCTAGCTGTGACTTCATCACCAATCCAACAGAAAAAGAGATATTCAACTTAGACCAGTCCCACATACTTATCAATTCGGTAAAACTATTCACATTGGATACAAACTGCCTAGTAGAAAGAAGGAATCTCACTGGCTCTCTGCTAATCGAATATAACACATGCAATATTTACGTCAATGTAAAACTGATTTCAGCCAACATGACAGAACTGTCTGGTTTTCCTACTAGTCTACCAATACATGGAATACATGTACATGTATTCAATACATGAGCCGTGAACAACGTGACAAACCTAAGCCTTGAACATCTACACATCCTACACAAAGACCTTCGGAAGGAAATGCAGAATATTCAGTTGGAAAGTAATAGTATCACATGGACTTGGCAACGGTTATTGGGCAGTTCTTTCATCACTCCAATAATGGTCATCATAATTGGCGTCGTATTTCTGTGCATAAAACGCCGCAACACCATCAACGTAGAAGTCATCACAACACCTGATGACAAACCGCAATGTATTCCAGAACCTAAAGGTTATCAACCAACTGACCCAAATCCAGAACCGAAGAGTTACCAACCACTAACATACCTTCACATTTTTCGCACGGAGTCTCAAATTTAAAGAGGGAGAAGTTAACAACCTGCGTTGTCAACACAGAATTTTCTAGTGTTGTCAACCGCCACCGGCCCGAATGCACACGATCAGCAAACAGCGTCGATCAGCAAACCGTGTTGATCGTCTGACCCAGTTACCCAGTTAGTGATCGCCGAAACAGCAAAATAGTCATCAAGAATCGTCAATACCTTTCCCTTCCCCATCCAATTCCCAATAACCAACTTATATGTAAATCAAACTTAATAAACTCACTCCGATTTTGACCGCAGAACAAGCAAGTCTCGATTTTCTTCGTCTGTGTCCGAACCCTATAGATTTAACTGGCGCCCGCCCGAATAGGGACCTCTACGTCTAAAGTAAGGTGATAAGTATTTTGAAAAGAAAACTGTACAACGACGAATAGAGGCACTAGCTAATTCGTTTCTACACCGACCGAAACATAAGTGAGAATTAGTACAAAAACTCTACACAAAGTTTAAAAGTGTCGTGTGAAACTAGCTATAAACCCAACCGATATACATTCGTGATACAAAAGTTCAGGTGAAGTAATATTAAAATAAACCTGCACAAGCTACATGAAGAGTGAAAGTTCCTGCACATCGTGACATCTCTCTCGATTGACGCCGAGGACCCGTAGTAGATCAATCATCCAAAAGGACCATCCGGAGCATCCCGCAAGCTTTCATTCCAATACCGGAACGTTACATCAACCTTCCAACTCGAGACACTACGTGGACATCGCTTCGTGGACATCGCTACGTGAACAACGATGAGCTGCAATTGTTTCAAAGTCTGCATATTGTTACTGTGAGTCATTACGAGTCAATTTAATTTACTATAATATTATTTAAATTTTATAACTGTGAATACGTGGTGCGAAAACAGTGAGCAGTGAATGTTAGGTACAATAGAGAAAAGTTTAGATTGAATGAACTTCTCTTAATTAAAATTTGATTTGAAGGTGACAAGATTTCTCCATCATTTTTGTAAAATTAGACGTTTTGAAATCCACTCAAAAAATAGAATAATGAATCCGCAGGAACAGTCTAGTTCTATACCAGTCGTACCATCCACCATGACTCATCATGAATACATTCAGTTAGGTAAAGTGCCAGATTTTGTAAATAACCTTCCTGAATTCCATGGACACGGATCTAGCCTTTCAAGATGGATTTTAGAAGTGGAAAATATTTTCAAAATTTATGAACGTCTTCCTCGTGATTCAATTGAATACCGCATTATCGTGGCAACAATCAGAAGGAAAATTAAAGGCGAAGCAGCTGATGTTTTGGATTCGAATTGTGCTTCATCGGGTTGTACCCACAATTTTAATCGTTTTTCTATGAGAAGTGTAAATCCGCAAGAAAAAATGTTCAGGCATTATCATCCAGGTTACAATGTAATGCAACAAAATGCAAATAACAAGCCAGTTCCTATGGAAGTTGACCAATCGTTTCAAGCAAATAAAAAACCACATTTTAACGCTAAACGCCCCCGAGCATCGTCTTCAATTAATAGACAAGCTTATGGTGTTGATGGAGATTCAAGAAGTTTCAGCACCGCTGCTCCTCTTGAATATGTAGTGGATTCAAAACCGCTTGATGAGACATATTGCCGAACAGACAATCACGATTATTTGTCGTATAAAGCTTCGGAAAACAATCAATCTACAGAGCTTATTTTTTTAGAATGGAACGCAAATTGGTGAACCGATTCCTTCCATATATCAATTTGCCCACCGTAACGGGAGATTACCCTTTTTTGATTCATAGTGGATCGAATATCAGTTTTATTTCAAATAAACTTGCCTCGAGTTATAAATTATCTAAACCATACTAAGTGTCAAACTATAATATAAAATCTGTTAGTGGAAGTTTTAACACTATGTATGCAATAGATATTGCATTTTTGCCCCAAAATGTGAGGAAGCTTATCAGTTTTAAATTCATGATTTTGGTCCTTTCTTTGAAGGAATAATTGGCACAGGCGTTCTAGAAAAAATAAAGGCTGATATTTCTTTTGAAAATTGTTCAATGAAAATAACTACAGATGATGGAGAAAGATTTTCTATACCATATTTAAAATACCTTTTAAAGAGAACAATAGTATGGTTGATTTTCGTGTGAATGATCATAGGATTTCTTCCACTAAACAAAAAATTATGAAAATATTGCTCGATAATTCATCAGTCTTTTACGAACCTAATTTAAAATTATCATGTGCTACAAATGTTGAATGTACCGTCAATACTACTGATGATATACCAGTACATCAACGCGTGTATCCTTATCCTGCCGCTTGCACAGAAGAGGTGAATATTCAAATAAAAAGATTTTGGAAGATTGAATAATTAGACCGTCAAGATCCTCCTCATCCCCAGTTTGGATTGTACCAAAAAAGAACGACGCTTAGGAAAAAAGAAATTCGTATGGTCGTAGATTACAGGAAATTAAATGAAAAGACAATAAGCGAAAGGTATCCATGCCTGAGATAGCGTATGTTCTGGAACAATTAAGAGGACAACAATATTTCTCTACTCTTGATTTAGCTTCTGGCTTTCATCAAAACAAGATGAAACGTCCGACATAGAAAAAAACAGCATTTTCTATTAATAACGGAAAATATGAATTTACGCGAATGCCTTTTGGATTAAAGAACGCCCCGGCGATCTTTCAAAGAGCCATTGATGACGTTTTAAGAAATTATATTGGCAAAATGTGCTACATTTACATGGATGATGTGATAGTATTTGGAAAATCCTTAGGAAGAACATTTGGGAAATTTGGACACGATTCTTAAAGCACTAAATGCAGCTAATTTAAAGGTTTAACTGGATGAGTCAGAATTCTTACACAAAGAAGTTGAATTTCTAGGACACATTATAACGAGTAGTGGAATTAAATCCCAACCCCCAGAAAGTTGGAGCGATAAAGAAGTTTGTTGCTCCAACAACAATAAAATGCTACGATAATTTTTAGGTCTAATGAATTATTATAGAAAGTTTGTGAAAGACTTTGCAAAAATAGCAAAGCCACTTACTAGTATATTAAGAGGAAGAAAAAAATCCTAAGTCTAACAAAAAAATCACATTGACGACCGAACAAGTTGAATGCTTTGAAAAACTGAAATGGTTTTATCTTCTTCGGATATTTTGATTTATCCTGATTAAGTAAACCCTTTGTGCTAACAACCGATGCTTCAAACTATGCTATAGGAGCAGTATTGTCATAGGATGAAATTGGTACTGACAATCCCATACATTTCGCTTCTCGATCGTTAACAAAAATCGAAGAGGCATATTCCGCTTTCGAAAAGGAAATGTTGGCTTAATTTGGTCATTGAAAACCCTTAGGAACTATTTGTATGGAACTAAATTTAAGATAGTAACGGATCATCAGCCACTTACTTTACACTTTCACAGAAAAATACTAATGCAAAATTAAAAGAGATGGAAATCTTATCTCGAGAGCACGATTATGAAACAATCTACAAGCCAGGAAAAGCAAAGGTCGTGGCCGACGCCTTAAGTAGAATTTGCTGCTCTATGACAGCAACCCAGGCATTCGGCACCCGACTGTGGTTCGATATATATACCATCTACTGAAGGACCTCTAAATGCTTTTCGGCATCAAGTCATAATAAAAGAAGGTAATCAAAACGTAGAAATTAAGAACCTCTTTTCGAATTTTAAGATAATAACAGTACATACAAATGATATGACTGAAAGGAATTTATTAAATATTTTACAAACGCAAAGATACAAATAAGATTAATCAATTCTACTATTAATTAACTAATTTCAGAATAATAACGCCCAAGTTATATCAATAGGGATTTAACATCGCACTTGGAGGATGCTTGCAGAAAGTAAAAACAGCAGTAAGATATTTTTGATAGTTTTTCAACGGAATTATATTCCATAAACATTCTAATGAACTTAAATTCTTATCTGAAAGGCGAACATATAATTGATAGCATAACCCTAGCGAAATTAGGAATTACGAACTCAAGAGTTACTCAGTTAAATGAAACAATTTCAATATAGCAGACATACAGCATAATTCCATGACGCGAATACTGCCATAGAGAGTCTATCGTATACCACCACAAAAGTTGCTGTAAGTCATGACGAATTATACTTATTATTAGCGTCCCGCAACTTAAGCGTAGAGTATTCAAACAGATACAATTTATCGACAATTAACAATGGTAAAAGAATGTATATCCCTCATCCCTACTTCCTTACTTTCACTTACAAACCTACATCGTCTCGACGCTTAACAAAAATATGTATAAACCAGAAGAACTACGGCAAGATGACACCACATGCATAACGATGCTGATACAACAGAGAAATGCTAGCTGTGGACTTCATCACCCAATCCAACAGAAAAAGAGATATAAAACTTAGACCAGTCCCACATACTTATCAATTCGGTAAAACTATTCACATTGGATACAAACTGCCTAGTAGAAAGAAGGAATCTCACTGGCTCTCTGCTAATCGAATATAACACATGCAATATTTACGTCAATGTAAAACTGATTTCAGCCAACATGACAGAACTGTCTGGTTTTCCTACTAGTCTACAATACATGGAATCATGTTCATGTAGCAATACATGAGCCGTGAACAACGTGACAAACCTAAGCCTTGCACATCTTACACACCTACACAAAGACCTTCGGAAGGAAATGCAGAAATTCAGTTGGAAAGTAATAGTATCACATGGACTTGGCAATGGTTATGGCAGTTCATCATCACTCCAATAATGGTCATCATAATTGGCGTCGTATTTCTGTGCATAAAACGCCGCAACCCATCAACGTAGAAGTCATCACAAAACCTGATGACAAACCGCAATGTATTCAAGAACCTAAAGGTTATCAACCACTGAACCAAATCCAGAACCGAAGAGTTACAACCACTAACATACCTTCACGTTTTTCGTCGGAGTCTCAATTTAAAGAGGGAGAAGTTAACAACCTGCGTTGTCAACACAGCATTTTTTAGTGTTGACAACCGCACCGGCCCGAATGCACACGATCAGCAAACAGCGTCGATCAGCAAACAGTGTTGATCGTCTGACCCAGTTACCCAGTTAGTGATCGCCGAAACAGCAAAATAGTCATCAGAATCGTCAATACCTTTCCCTTCCCATCCATTCCCAATATAACAACTTATATGTAAATCAAACTTAATAACTCACTCCGTTTTGACCGCAGAACAAGCAAGTCTCGATTTTCTTCGTCTGGTCCGAACCCTATAGATTTAACTGGCGCCCCGCCCGAATAGGGACCTCTACGTCTAAAGTAAGGTGTGATAATATTTTGAAAGAAAACTGTACAACGACGAATAGAGGCACTAGCTAATTCGTTTCTACACCGACCGAAACATAAGTGAGAAGCAGTACAAAAACTCTACACAAAGTTTAAAAGTGTCGTGTGAAACTAGCTATAAACCCAACCGATATACATTCGTGATACAAAAGTTCAGGTGAAGTAATATTAAAATAAACCTGCACAAGCTACATGAAGAGTGAAAGTTCCTGCACATCGTGACATCTCTCTCGATTGACGCCGAGGACCCGTAGTAGATCAATCATCCAAAAGGACCATCCGGAGCATCCCGCAAGCTTTCATTCAATACCGGAACGTTACATCAACCTCCAACTCGAGACACTACGTGGACATCGCTACGTGGACATCGCTACGTGAACAACGATGAGCTGCATTGTTTCAAAGTCTGCATATTGTTACTGTGAGTCATTACGAGTCAATTTAATTACTTTAATATAATTTAAATTTTATAACTGTGAATACGTGGTGCGAAAACAGTGAGCAGTGAATGTTAGGTACAATAGAGAAAATTTTAGATTGAATGAACTTCTCTTAATTAAAATTTGATTTGAAGGTGACAAGATTTCTCCATCTTTTTCGTAAAATTAGACGTTTTGAAATCCACTCAAAAAATAGAAATGAATCCGCAGGAACAGTCTAGTTCTATACCAGTCGTACCATCCACCATGACTCATCATGAATACATTCAGTTAGGTAAGTGCCAGTTTGTAAATAACCTTCCTGAATTCCATGGACACGGATCTAGCCTTTCAAGATGGATTTTAGAAGGGAAAATATTTTCAAAATTTATGAACGTCTCCTCGTGATTCAATTGAATACCGCATTATCGTGGCAACATCAGAAGGAAAATTAAAGGCGAGCAGCTGATGTTTGGATTCGAATGTGCTTCATCGGGTTGGAACCACAATTTTAATCGTTTTTCTATGAGAAGTGTAAATCCAAAAAAAAATGTTCAGGCATATCATCCAGGTTACAATGTAATGCAACAAAATGCAAAAAGGCCAGTTCCTATGAGTTGACCCTTTGTTTCAAGCAAATAAAAAACACATTTTAACGCTAAACGCCCCCGAGCATCGTCTTCAATTAATAGACAAGCTTATGGTGTTGATGGAGATTCAAGAAGTTTCAGCACGCTGCTCCTCTTGAATATGTAGTGGATTCAAAACCGCTTGATGAGACATATTGCCGAACAGACAATCACGGTTATTTGTCGTATAAAGCTTCGGAAAACAATCAATCTACAGAGCTTATTTTTTTAGAATGAACGCAAATTGGTGAACCGATTCCTTCCATATATCAATTTGCCCACCGTAACGGTAGATTACCCTTTTTTGATTCATAGTGGATCGAATATCAGTTTTATTTCAAATAAACT
>NW_023404980.1:0-61276 GCF_013141755.1 Anopheles stephensi | reverse complement strand
ACAATCTAGCTCCTATCAGCATGTCGATTCGTTTGGTTTGTTAAGGCTGGTCTGCAAGAGGTATGCCTAATGTTAGATTCCACCGCTTCACTTCTACCATACGACTTGGATAGTCGGACGTTACTCGCAGTAACACTAGAAACTGCAGTGATACTTGAAATTCGGACACACGCGATCTTATTCTGGTAACTACCATGCTGGATGAAACAATAGGCACGGTGTCGTCTATTCCAGATAAAGGGCTCGATATTCGGACTCTCTTTAGTTTCAGTTGTTGGGCCAGCCGTTCCGTTATAAAGTTGGATTGAGATCCTTGATCCAACAAAGCTCTCGCTGGCAACTCCTCTCCATCGCTTCCGCGAATCAACACTACTGCCGTCGATAACCACACCATCCTTTGTGGTTCTCGGATGCTCGGGTGGTATCATTAATCGTCGCAGCTTCCTGCTCTGCTGCTGTTGACTGTGAAACCTTTTCTGCTGACTCCTGAGCTGCTCGTTACACAATAGCGTATGATGTCTTCCATGGCAATGCTACACGTCGTAACATTCCGACAAAACCTTATTTGGTGATTTGGTGATGCTTGAAGATCTAAAACATAAACGTTGATTCTTCGCCAAAGCTTCTCGTTGTAGAATCGACATGCCATCGAATTTAGTACAGTTGTCTAACGGATGATCTGCCTTGCTAGCTGGACAAGCCTCTTTATCGTTGCGCGATGAGCTGCACACGTTACAGAATATATTTGCGGTATTCTGTTCATTTTCTGGTCTGGACTGGTCACGACTTCGCTGGAAGAGCTTAGAAGCGGCTCTTTTGCCAATCACTCCGACGCTGTGCAGTGCAGTGCTGTTCAACACACGAATCCGTTTTTCGCAGAACTCCAACAATGCTCGTAGCAGTCGGTCAGGTTTTCCACTGCAAAATTTTCCCAGGACATTAATGTGGTCTTATCAAGCTTATACGTTACCAGTATCGTGAGTGGCGTGTTCCAGTGTTGTATGGGTTCGTCTAGCCGTTTCATTCCTTGAACTAGCCGTCTGTGTCTCATTCACAACCTGGTCAATTCAGCCGATTTTCCAGCATTCATTGGTTCCAGCTGAATCAGTGCCTTGAAAGTATTCTCTCCGCAGTATCTTGTTGTCGTCGTATCTCTGCAGCAGGGTCTCCCACGTTGGCATATAGTTTCTCCTCAAGTGGTACATGCTCGAACTGCAGTGCAGCTTCTCCCTTCAGTGACGCTAACAGGTACTGAAGTTTTGCCACCTCAGGTAGCTCTGGTAAATCATGCACTAATGACACAAAACGGTCCTTGCATGTCACACTTGGTAATATTTCCATCGAACGTTGGCAGTTCTAGTTTCGGTAAATGCATTTTCACACTCGCGGACGTTGTGTTTGCCATTGTACTATTCGCAATCGGATGCGCACTTTCATCGGTTCTTTGCAAATCCATAATGAATCCTCTCACTTTATGATATTTTTTGTAGAACTCCTTTCTTTCATTCTGCATCAGTATCCGTCAATTTCTTCATCTTCAAATAACAATTTTTCTCTTGCATCCTCATACGATCGCTTTGTTTCCTCTAAAGCTTGTAATTGACTCTGCAATTCTCCACGATGCACGGAATTGTTGTAATTGTCTACGAATTCTACAACGCTTCTATCCACGAAAACTCGGTCTTTATACACCTTAATATTTTTTTATTTTGCTTCCGGTGGCATTTTCAAAAATTTTATTTATCCGCGCGATACACTAATTTATCCAACTGTCCTCTAATCTGCTAACTGACAACCGACGCCAACTTTACGCGCCCAAATTTCTAACAGCGATGGTGTACTAAGGTCACTGACCGACACGACGCTAACTTTCGCACACACGTTACCACTTGCGATGGCGTACCTCACCTTCAACGGAAGCCGACGCCAACCGTATGCACATTTCAAGAAATCGCACTTGCACGAGTTAACTTTTTCGAAAGATTTTCTTTCGTTCACGTTTCGTTCTTTCGATCACGTCGGACGTGATTTTGCGGAGCAGAGAACTATGACCGTTTCAGTTTGCGGTTAGACGTAGAGTGGTTTATTTTCTAAGATTTTACAAAATATTTTGGGTCGGGAAGGAAGGATGTGGAAGGAACGAAAAACAACAAGAACAGGTAAGCGAAGGATCGTTGATGGTCCGAGGGTCGACGGCGATAACGGTTTTATCTCGGAATATGAATAATTATTTGTTTAGGACGGCGGAAGTGAAGGATCGCTTGAACGTGATCGTACTTGTTTTGAACGTTGTTAACTTGCCCCTCCTTAGATTGAGGCTCCGTACGAAAAACTTCCATCATTGTGGGCGGTTGAAAGTTTGGACTTATCTGGGCGTTGGCTCGTTCTCTTCGCAAGTGTATCGTTGTCGTTGTTTGAGTTCGGTGATATGGCCGGTTTCTGTCCGTTTATGTTGCTCACAACGCTTGTTATGGACCAATTGTTCCATGTGAAGCTTTTGGCTTCTAGCCGTATTTGATGCATTTCGCTTCTTAAATCCATATGCATTGTGTGTAGATGTTCTAGAGTAAGGTTCAGCATGTGGTTCTTCGATGTGACGTTTATACCATAAAGCGGAAGATTCAACGGCGATCCGTGAAGCTCAGTTTGGCTGCTGGAAATCTCTTCGTCATTAACGAATATGTCACATGATTGGTAGGATAGGAGAAAAGAGCCTGTCAAGTTTCTCTTCTTAATACCACATGTTGTTTAATAGTAAATTCTGCCGCTTAGTGATCAGAATGTGTGTCCTATCGAGTTGGAGAATTTCCATCGCTGCTGGGTTTGTTATGAAGTCACATGTTGCTTGTTGTCCTCTGAGTATAGCTGGTACGCGAGGTAGCATTTTCCGTTATCTTCTTGTAGTTGTTCTACGCAGTAAATGTCTTGTTAAAGTTCGGGACGATGAAATATATATATATATATATATATATATATATATATATATATATATATATATATATATATATATATATCTTATATATATATATATATATATATAGATATACTTGTTTTGGACGTTTGTTAACTCACGCTCTTTTGATTTGTTCGCTCAACGCACTGACTATTCCAATTGTCCACTAATCCGGTAATCAACAAGAGACGCCTATCTTACGCGCCCAAATTATCTACGCGCGATGGTTCACTAAGGTTGCTGACCGACTCGACGCCATCTTTCGCACACACATTACCACTTGGGTCGGCGTACTCTTTTTTACCCAACTCGAAACGACGCTAAGCGATCGCACACTCTAATTGATTTGCATATGCACACGACGCGCCTTATTTTGTTTACGCAGCACACTGTTGTTAATATTGTACTTTTGTGTTTTCTCCAACAGTCTAAAGTTCATGTCCCTTTTCACAATTTACAACACAAAATGTATTCCGTTTATCCGTTGGTCTCCTAATTGGTAAATCCTTGCCTCCTTACAAGAGTCACATACACACAAGCAGACGATAAATGTCCGTCATTGATTTAAGTACAACGATTTTCTACCGAAGGTTCGACCACACCACTCTTCTTATACACACACGGCTTCCTGACTACAATTTACTACTATCCGGTTCGAAGGACCAAATGTTCGATAGCTTTACTGGTTCTTTCGGATCGTTGCTGTGACTCGCTTGGGGTTTACCTTCAGACTAAAATTACAAATGTATTCTCACCTATTTAGTTACAATATTCCACTAATACTAATGCCTATCCTAAACCTGAACTATACAAATATACTTACATTAAATTCATGTTAATCGGGTTGCCTACTCATAGGCGCAACACTACCTTTGCTGAACAGCTCAAATCAAACCAAGCAGAAAGCGTCAGCTTGTAGTAATGTGCCCAAGAAGAACACGCAACAACGCGCAACAATGTTCATATGCTGCAGATCAACATCTACAAACAATGATTGATGTATTTTTGTTAATTAACGAAATAAGAACTGATAGTTCGTTCGGAATCTTAGATTTAACTTCGAGCCCCGTCATTACTCATCATCCTTGTTGGCATCCATTGCGGGTATTGGTGGGCGCCGTTTCTGCAGCCCCGATGGCCCGGTCGGGAGATTTCGGCGACTTCTGTCTGCGACGGAAGCACGACCAGAAAGAACTATTGTCATCATCGGACTAATCCGACGATGGGCCCTGTGGGGGAGGATGTTTTACCGGTCCATCATCGAACGATACCTGACGCCTTTGCTTGGGTGTATTTGGCGGCCAATTGTCGGCCGGGGTGTCCTCATCACTAGCGCTTATCATCGATTTCGAGATCATGCCCAGAGTGTTACCCGAAATAGCAGGGCGCCTGGATTTCCATGATTGGTTGAGCATTCAAGACAGCTCATCATCAAGTGAATCGTTCACCAGCGTATCGTCTGCCGGAGCGTCGTCCATTTCCATGCCGTCATCCACTAAAGCAGGCACAGCACCTTTCAAGAAAAAGCAGAAGAAGACGAGCGAGCTAGCATCGGTATTACCGGATCGCGCAACATTTCGCCATTCTAGCTACCAGCAGCCTGGTCCGGTTGAGCCGGTGCATTTCCCCCTGGCCCGACGATTGCCTGCAGCGTGGAGTTGTCCTCCAGCGGGGCGCGCCGTAAACGAAAGGAACGAAAGAACGAACGACATTATTGCATCCTTCATCACTTCACGTTCCACTTACCAGCAACCTCCAGTTTTTCGTCCGTTTCCACGGGCACCACGGGCACCACGACCGTTGCCTGCAGCGGGGGTGTATCCTCCCCCGTTGAACTGTCCTACAGGACGGCCGTGCGTTCCATTTGGGCCGGATTTTCTATGGATTTTATCGGCGTGGAGGTCCGTGCGTTCAGCTTCTCGAAAGGCTCGATTACGTAATATAGTTTCAGTTCGGCGGAGCTCACCGTCTACGGCATACAATTTCCATGCCTACTAAGATTTTTCGAAATGTGACACTTCAAAAATCCGCACGGCAAACGGTTCCATTTGACAGCTCGCGTTGACATACCTTCAAACCGGTTCCGTTACAATGTAACTGCGCGACCAGGCAAAAAAATATTCCGGCGCAAACGGAGTACACCTTGCCGCCATGAGTTCTTCTTTTACGTCGCCATTGTTTTCTTTTTTCTGCCAGGGATAAATCCTTTTCCTTTGCGAAACGTTTCAAACATTTCAACACGGACTCCACTGGTTGTGTTACATGCACATTGTTGTCAAATGCTTGTGGGAAAACAATCCGTCCGGTGGGGGGGTGTGATTCCAACCTTTCACGGTGCTTACTAGTTAATTTTCGTAATTAGTGGAAGGAAATTAATATCCGGAAAAAAATGTTGCGGTATATGTCAAACAGATAATTAGTAAGAGGGAGAAAATGCTGTAAATTTTCTGGACGCTTACCATCTCCAGGAGTCGAACCGTACCACCATACCCTACCACACACAAGATCCAATTGAGCAGGCTGATTCACTAGAAAGATTTTACCCAGTTTTGGGGGGAAATAGGGCACGTATAGAGCATATTTGTTGCATAGATTTGAAGCTATAGAGTGAATTATTTTCTTACACCGTACGACAAGGTCCATTAATAGATGTATATATATATATATATATATATATATATATATATATATATATTCATATATAGGGTAGGGTATGGTGGTACGGTTCGACTCCTGGAGATGGTAAGCGTCCAGAAAATTTACAGCATTTTCTCCCTCTTACTAATTATCTGTTTGACATATACCGCAACATTTTTTTCCGGATATTAATTTCCTTCCACTAATTACGAAAAATTAACTAGTAAGCACCGTGAAAGGTTGGAATCAACACCCCCCACCGGTTTAGGACGGCGGAAGTGAAGGATCGCTTGAACGTGATCGTACTTGTTTTGGACGTTTGTTAACTCACGCTCTTTTGATTTGTTCGCTCAACGCACTGACTATTCCAATTGTCCACTAATCCGGTAATCAACAAGAGACGCCTATCTTACGCGCCCAAATTATCTACGCGCGATGGTTCACTAAGGTTGCTGACCGACTCGACGCCATCTTTCGCACACACATTACCACTTGGGTCGGCGTACTCTTTTTTACCCAACTCGAAACGACGCTAAGCGATCGCACACTCTAATTGATTTGCATATGCACACGACGCGCCTTATTTTGTTTACGCAGCACACTGTTGTTAATATTGTACTTTTGTGTTTTCTCCAACAGTCTAAAGTTCATGTCCCTTTTCACAATTTACAACACAAAAATGTATTCCGTTTCTCCGTTGGTCTCCTAATGGTAAATCCTTGCCTCCTTACAAGAGTCACATACACACAAGCCAGACGATAAATGTCCGTCATTGATTTAAGTACAACGATTTTCTACCGAAGGTTCGACCACACCACTCTTCTTATACACACACGGCTTCCTGACTACAATTTACTACTATCCGGTTCGAAGGACCAATGTTCGATAGCTTTACTGTTCTTTCCGGATCGTTGCTTGTGACTCGCTTGGGGTTTACCTTCAGACTAAAATTACAAATGTATTCTCACCTATTTAGTTACAATATCCACTAATACTAATGCCTATCCTAAACCTGAACTATACAAATATACTTACATTAAATTCATGTTAATCGGGTTGCCTACTCATAGGCGCAACACTACCCTTTGCTGAACAGCTCCAAATCAAACCAAGCAGAAAGCGTCAGCTTGTAGTAATGTGCCCAAGAAGAACACGCAACAACGCGCAACAATGTTCATATGCTGCAGATCAACATCTACAAACAATGATTGATGTATTTTTGTTAATTAACGAAATAAGAACTGATAGTTCGTTCGGAATCTTAGATTTAACTTCGAGCCCCGTCATTACTCATCATCCTTGTTGGCATCCATTGCGGGTATTGGTGGGCGCCGTTTCTGCAGCCCCGATGGCCCCGGCTCGGGAGATTTCGGCGACTTCTGTCTGCGACGGAAGCACGACCAGAAAGAACTATTGTCATCATCGGACTAATCCGACGATGGGCCCTGTGGGGGAGGATGTTTTACCGGTCCATCATCGAACGATACCTGACGCCTTTGCTTGGGTGTATTTGGCGGCCAATTGTCGGCCGGGGTGTCCTCATCACTAGCGCTTATCATCGATTTCGAGATCATGCCCAGAGTGTTACCCGAAATAGCAGGGCGCCTGGATTTCCATGATTGGTTGAGCATTCAAGACAGCTCATCATCAAGTGAATCGTTCACCAGCGTATCGTCTGCCGGAGCGTCGTCCATTTCCATGCCGTCATCCACTAAAGCAGGCACAGCACCTTTCAAGAAAAAGCAGAAGAAGACGAGCGAGCTAGCATCGGTATTACCGGATCGCGCACACATTTCGCCATTCTAGCTACCAGCAGCCTGGTCCGGTTGAGCCGGTGCATTTCCCCCTGGCCCGACGATTGCCTGCAGCGTGGAGTTGTCCTCCAGCGGGGCGCGCCGTAAACGAAAGGAACGAAAGAACCGAACGACATTATTGCATCCTTCATCACTTCACGTTCCACTTACCAGCAACCTCCAGTTTTTCGTCCGTTTCCACGGGCACCACGGGCACCACGACCGTTGCCTGCAGCGGGGGTGTATCCTCCCCCGTTGAACTGTCCTACAGGACGGCCGTGCGTTCCATTTGGGCCGGATTTTCTATGGATTTTATCGGCGTGGAGGTCCGTGCGTTCAGCTTCTCGAAAGGCTCGATTACGTAATATAGTTTCAGTTCGGCGGAGCTCACCGTCTACGGCATACAATTTCCATGCCTACTAAGATTTTTCGAAATGTGACACTTCAAAAATCCGCACGGCAAACGGTTCCATTTGACAGCTCGCGTTGACATACCTTCAAACCGGTTCCGTTACAATGTAACTGCGCGACCAGGCAAAAAATATTCCGGCGCAAACGGAGTACACCTTGCCGCCATGAGTTCTTCTTTTACGTCGCCATTTTGTTTTCTTTTTTCTGCCAGGGATAAATCCTTTTCCTTTGCGAAACGTTTCAAACATTTCAACACGGACTCCACTGGTTGTGTTACATGCACATTGTTGTCAAATGCTTGTGGGAAAACAATCCGTCCGGTGGGGGGTGTTGATTCCAACCTTTCACGGTGCTTACTAGTTAATTTTTCGTAATTAGTGGAAGGAAATTAATATCCGGAAAAAAATGTTGCGGTATATGTCAAACAGATAATTAGTAAGAGGGAGAAAATGCTGTAAATTTTCTGGACGCTTACCATCTCCAGGAGTCGAACCGTACCACCATACCCTACCCTATATATGAATATATATATATATATATATATATATATATATATATATATACATCAATTAATGGACCTTGTCGTACGGTGTAAGAAAAATAATTCACTCTATAGCTTCAAATCTATGCAACAAATATGCTCTATACGTGCCCTATTTCCCCCCAAAACTGGGTTAAAATCTTTCTAGTGAATCAGCCTGCTCAATTGGATCTTGTGTGTGGTAGGGTATGGTGGTACGGTTCGACTCCTGGAGATGGTAAGCGTCCAGAAAATTTACAGCATTTTCTCCCTCTTACTAATTATCTGTTTGACATATACCGCAACATTTTTTTCCGGATATTAATTTCCTTCCACTAATTACGAAAAATTAACTAGTAAGCACCGTGAAAGGTTGGAATCAACACCCCCCACCGGACGGATTGTTTTCCCACAAGCATTTGACAACAATGTGCATGTAACACAACCAGTGGAGTCCGTGTTGAAATGTTTGAAACGTTTCGCAAAGGAAAAGGATTTATCCCTGGCAGAAAAAAGAAAACAAAATGGCGACGTAAAAGAAGAACTCATGGCGGCAAGGTGTACTCCGTTTGCGCCGGAATATTTTTTGCCTGGTCGCGCAGTTACATTGTAACGGAACCGGTTTGAAGGTATGTCAACGCGAGCTGTCAAATGGAACCGTTTGCCGTGCGGATTTTTGAAGTGTCACATTTCGAAAAATCTTAGTAGGCATGGAAATTGTATGCCGTAGACGGTGAGCTCCGCCGAACTGAAACTATATTACGTAATCGAGCCTTTCGAGAAGCTGAACGCACGGACCTCCACGCCGATAAAATCCATAGAAAATCCGGCCCAAATGGAACGCACGGCCGTCCTGTAGGACAGTTCAACGGGGGAGGATACACCCCCGCTGCAGGCAACGGTCGTGGTGCCCGTGGTGCCCGTGGAAACGGACGAAAAACTGGAGGTTGCTGGTAAGTGGAACGTGAAGTGATGAAGGATGCAATAATGTCGTTCGGTTCTTTCGTTCCTTTCGTTTACGGCGCGCCCCGCTGGAGGACAACTCCACGCTGCAGGCAATCGTCGGGCCAGGGGGAAATGCACCGGCTCAACCGGACCAGGCTGCTGGTAGCTAGAATGGCGAAATGTGTGCGCGATCCGGTAATACCGATGCTAGCTCGCTCGTCTTCTTCTGCTTTTTCTTGAAAGGTGCTGTGCCTGCTTTAGTGGATGACGGCATGGAAATGGACGACGCTCCGGCAGACGATACGCTGGTGAACGATTCACTTGATGATGAGCTGTCTTGAATGCTCAACCAATCATGGAAATCCAGGCGCCCTGCTATTTCGGGTAACACTCTGGGCATGATCTCGAAATCGATGATAAGCGCTAGTGATGAGGACACCCCGGCCGACAATTGGCCGCCAAATACACCCAAGCAAAGGCGTCAGGTATCGTTCGATGATGGACCGGTAAAACATCCTCCCCCACAGGGCCCATCGTCGGATTAGTCCGATGATGACAATAGTTCTTTCTGGTCGTGCTTCCGTCGCAGACAGAAGTCGCCGAAATCTCCCGAGCCGGGGCCATCGGGGCTGCAGAAACGGCGCCCACCAATACCCGCAATGGATGCCAACAAGGATGATGAGTAATGACGGGGCTCGAAGTTAAATCTAAGATTCCGAACGAACTATCAGTTCTTATTTCGTTAATTAACAAAAATACATCAATCATTGTTTGTAGATGTTGATCTGCAGCATATGAACATTGTTGCGCGTTGTTGCGTGTTCTTCTTGGGCACATTACTACAAGCTGACGCTTTCTGCTTGGTTTGATTTGGAGCTGTTCAGCAAAGGGTAGTGTTGCGCCTATGAGTAGGCAACCCGATTAACGTGAATTTAATGTAAGTATATTTGTATAGTTCAGGTTTAGGATAGGCATTAGTATTAGTGGAATATTGTAACTAAATAGGTGAGAATACATTTGTAATTTTAGTCTGAAGGTAAACCCCAAGCGAGTCACAGCAACGATCCGAAAGAACCAGTAAAGCTATCGAACATTTGGTCCTTCGAACCGGATAGTAGTAAATTGTAGTCAGGAAGCCGTGTGTGTATAAGAAGAGTGGTGTGGTCGAACCTTCGGTAGAAAATCGTTGTACTTAAATCAATGACGGACATTTATCGTCTGCTTGTGTGTATGTGACTCTTGTAAGGAGGCAAGGATTTACCAATTAGGAGACCAACGGATAAACGGAATACATTTTGTGTTGTAAATTGTGAAAAGGGACATGAACTTTAGACTGTTGGAGAAAACACAAAAGTACAATATTAACAACAGTGTGCTGCGTAAACAAAATAAGGCGCGTCGTGTGCATATGCAAATCAATTAGAGTGTGCGATCGCTTAGCGTCGTTTCGAGTTGGGTAAAAAAGAGTACGCCGACCCAAGTGGTAATGTGTGTGCGAAAGATGGCGTCGAGTCGGTCAGCAACCTTAGTGAACCATCGCGCGTAGATAATTTGGGCGCGTAAGATTGGCGTCTCTTGTTGATTACCGGATTAGTGGACAATTGGAATAGTCAGTGCGTTGAGCGAACAAATCAAAAGAGCGTGAGTTAACAAACGTCCAAAACAAGTACGATCACGTTCAAGCGATCCTTCACTTCCGCCGTCCTAAACAAATAATTATTCATATTCCGAGATAAAACCGTTATCGCCGTCGACCCTCGGACCATCAACGATCCTTCGCTTACCTGTTCTTGTTGTTTTTCGTTCCTTCCACATCCTTCCTTCCCGACCCAAAATATTTTGTAAAATCTTAGAAAATAAACCACTCTACGTCTAACCGCAAACTGAAACGGTCATAGTTCTCTGCTCCGCAAGATCACGTCCGAACGTCGTAACCCGATAGAAAATCTTTCCAAAAAGTTAACTGGCGCCCGAAATGGGACCTCCAAGTCTAAAAGTGAGGTGATATAAAGTTATAAGAAACCTGCACGACGACAACGAGGAAGACGTCATCGTGACCAGCAATTCGTGGACAAGTCTCCCGAACAGACGCCGAAGGGTCCTCAGTAGGCAGTGCCAAACCGGATCAACCCAGAACATCGAGCATCGGTCATCGGACGCAGCATGAGTTTCAACATTGGCGCAGCATTGTTGATCGTATCGTGAGTCACAAATTATTATTCATAAGTGGGGAAATTAAAATGAAAGTTAAATTTGATAGAAATCAGTTAAATCAGTGTTTAGATCAGTGAAAAAAGTGAAAAGGGAACAAAAATTAATATTATTGTCATATGGTGGACGATAGGAAAGATAGAAGGTTTAATTGTTTCGAAAAAAATAGAATGACTACTTCTGCACCTTCTAGTACTATGAGCTATGACGAGTTTGTTAGCATGTGGAAAATTCTCGACTATGTACGAGATCTCCCAACCTTTGAAGAGAAGGCGAATGAATTAATGGCGTGGGTCATGGAAGTAGAAAAGGTTCTACATATGTACGCTAGAGTCCCACGAGATTGCACCTTTTTCATATAATCGAAGGAACAATAAGGAAAAAAATTAAAGGCGAAGCAGCCGAAGTTATTAATAACAATGGAATAGCTGGTGATTGGTCATCCATTAAAAGCACTCTTTTGCTCTACTATAAAGACAAAAGAGAACTGAAAACACTTGATCACGAACTTACTGGGATCAGTAAAAAAGCAACAGAGCCATTAAGCAGCTACTTCAGTCGTGTTAACGATTTGCAAAGTGCAATTATAACCCAAATATACACCGACCCGAAGTACTCTATCAATGCTGAAGCACACGCTTCTTACTTTAGAGAGAAAGCGTTAGATTGCTTCATTAGAGGTCTAGAAAGTCCTCTTTGCTTTTTATTAAAAAATAATAGTCCACCCAACTTAAATGCTGCTTTCAATTATTGCCTAGAATACTGCAATATGAACATGAGATCGGCACCATTTAAGGGTGAGACTCGTTCGAATCAAATACCTAGACCAAGAGATCTACACGTACCATCTCCCCAGCGGCACAGTTACCATAACAATAATGTGCATCAAACACCACCACTACCCCTAAGATATCGAAACTTCCAAGGAAACCATTATCAACAGAGGAATCATTTTCCTACAACTACCTATAATCAACCTGGTCCAAGTCAACCTCGATACAATCTTCCAGAACAGAATCTTAAACCGCAACAGAAAATTAACTATCCTCAACCGATGGAAGTCGATCCATCCCTACGATCGAATGCTATTAATTATGCCAATCGACCGGTATATGACCAAAAAGGAGCTCAATCTTCTCCTTGGCAGCAAAAGCAAACCTATTCAGTGGATGCTCCGCTTGAATATGTCCAAACGGCACCACCATTAAATGAAACAAATCTAACAAGTGTAACCCCTGCTGTCAGGAACGAACCAGAAACTAATTTTTTAGATTGGTCCGTACTGTGGTGAAACCATTTCTCTCCTACATCACATTGCGGACAACACAAGGAGAATTTCCCTTTTTAATAGACTGTGGATCAAATATCAATTTAATTTCACCCAAATAAGCTTTAGCCTACAAAAAATCTAAACCGTATGATTATTCTAGTGGTACCATTAAAAGTGCTAATGGAAATTTTAAAGTAACCTCAGCAATTGACATAGCATTTTTTGAACCAAAATCAAGCCTGAAGTTTCAATTTGTTATGTATGATTTTCATCCATTCTTTCTTGGCATCATAGGCACCAGTATGCTTAAAACACTCGATGCTAACCTTTATTTCAAAACAGATGTTCTTACAATAATAACGGATGAAGGTTATCCTTTCAAAATACCTTTGCTTACCTATGAAAATAAAAAGGAAAATCATTTACTTGATTTTCGTACCAATCATTTAAATGAAACTAACAGGAAAATGCTGACAGATGTGCTGTGTAGGAATAAGCACGTTTTTCATGAACCAGATTTAGCATTAACCTGCACTACAAATGTCGAATGTACAATAAACACCACCGACAGTATTCCCGTCCATCAAAAAGTGTATCCTTATCCTGCGGCATACACAAGCGAGGTAAACAAACAAATAAAAACTCTTTTAGAAACGGGTATAATTAGACCATCCCGATCAGCTTGGACATCCCCAGTCTGGATAGTACCAAAAAAGGAGGATGCGTCAGGTCAGAAAAAATTTAGAATGGTAATTGATTATATATATATATATATATATATAAATATATATATATATATTTAGAATTATTCGTCTACAGGGCCAGACCATTTTGCACGTATATTATTTAAATTACACAAGAGTATTATGCGCTGGTAAAGCGAAGTAAGGTAACTTAGATATCTATACTGATGTTCATAATATCGGTTTTCTTAGTATTGTACGGCTACGTTTGCTCCTTCTTCTGGTATGTGTAAATCAATTCTTACTGGTTGCGTTGCGAGTACAAGCGAAAGCTCTCCACCGGACTATGGGGTCGCGTTTAACTAAAAGATTTAAAAAATGCACATTCGTTCGTAAATTCGTACTATGCGAGCAAAAAAGGGGATGGAGGGGGAGGGGGGGGCGAACTAGAATATATCGCTATAAGTATGATTATTTTATAATTCATTTCTATCCCTAACTCTATCAAGGTTTTGCAGGTTTGTGTGTGTCTGCTTGTTTCGGGCTAGTTGGTAATAGGTAACATGCGACGTAACAGAGACGAAAAGAAAGGAATCGAACACCCTCCGGGGCCCCGACTAACCGGCCAATGGATAAATCATCTGACCGATCCCGACCAGCAGCAAACGGTATCGCCTTCTATTAAGCAAGCCGGGCACGTGTGTAAGATAGTAAAGTATTTGTTTCAATTGCTACCATCCATGAGATAAGCTAGCTAAGATTACGCGAAAGAGAGCGACAGAGAAAAGGAAGCTAGCTATGCGCCGTTACTTCTTAAGGGCACCATCTGGAGACGTTTTCAATGCACCGAGCTTGGATGACTGCTTTCCCGCCTGGAGTGTGGTCCGCTTCAGCGGTGGAATACGACTCGGTGGTGTGTTAGTTTTCTCACCCTTCGGTAGTGGGATTTTCGACATCGGTTTACCATCCGGCGGCTGCCACTGGCACCGCTGGTGGTTTGAGCTTCTGCTTGCTGCCGGGTGGCGTCACGTTGAAGCTTTTTCGTCGCCGAACGTTGAGCGTACGGTTTTGTGGCGAGTGGTTTCGCAACCGGACGATGGATGGGACTGCCGATGGAAGGTTTTGCCGGTGTTCTGCCGGTAATAATGGCGCCACCCTTTGGCAATACTGGTTGCCGAACGCGGGAAACCTTCGTAACGCTTTCCACTACCGGTTTGGCGATTTTGGTCTGTTGCTCTTTCTTCACACTTTTCACATCTTGGCTTTTTATGGTTTAACCTAAAAATAAAAAAATTAATAAATTAATTAATAAATACAACCAGATAAATACTTCCGCGTGCGTGTGTGTGGGTGTAGTTTCTATAGAGTGAGTCTTGATTATTAGAAGATTTTCCTGGTCTTCAACAATCTTTTTTAGCCAAAAAAGCTGTGTCCTTACGATTCGAAAGAAATTATAGTATCGAAAAAAAGCTAAAAGTAAGTATTACAGTAACATTAAGGAAAATAGGTTTAAAACACATGTAAGTCAAAGGTTTCTAAATTGAAAACAAACCAATTATAAGTGTGTAAAAATTACACAAATCCTGACTTTTAATCAGTTAGATAACCCTTCTAATTTCGCATAAGTTCCTGAAATCTTTCTAACCTATCTTTCAACTATAGACGAGCAGAGACAGCCTCAATTTAGAAGGATTTACGAAAGGAAAGCAAAAGATTTCAATCTGCAACTAAAGGTGAGACTGTTCTGTTTCTACCGGATAGCTAAAAACTAGATGGAAACTACCAGAGAGGATTTCCAAACGGAAAATCAACCACTTACAGGGTAAACCTCTCGACGCAATGAGCACTTTTGGAATGCCGGCAAAGCTTACCAGGCTTGTAAGTATGACAATGGCCAACTTCACATGCCAGGTGAAGGTGGATGGAAAACTCTCAGGGCTCTTTGCTACCACCAGGAGAGATTTGCTTGCGCCAGGGAGATGGGCTTGCCTGCCTTCACTTCTATCTGGCGCTAGAGAGAGCAATCGGAGGTGGAAGCTTCGGGAACCATCTTGTATAAGTCAGTCCAGATCCACCGACAACCACATTGATATTGAGTTACGCGCAAGGGTACTGGCTGCCAACCGGTCATACTACAGCCTGAAGAAACTTCTCCACTCTAAATACCTGTTGCGACGGATGAAGCTGGGACCGAGCATTTATAGTCCCAGTACTCACATACGACTCTGAGATATGGACTCTGTCCAAAACTGACGAAACCCTCTGAGCCGCGTTCGAGAGGAAGATGCTATACGAGCTGTACGATGATCTCACCATCGGGGAGCGGATCAGACTCGCCAGGCTGCGGTGGGCTGGTCATGCCATGAGAATGACACTTGACGACCCAACCCGTAAAGTGCTTTTAGGATTTTTGCCCCAAGCCGAGTAAGTAAGTAAGTAGTAAATAACAAGCTAAAACTAGCATTTATACAATCGAAATTGATGGCAGAACCTGTGTAGGGATACTAGAACCTGGAAATTCTCCTTTTGCAGATATTCGAACAACATAATAAATCGAATCGTACTAGTAAAGCTCCATAGACTGATATACAGATATTACAGGGTGTTAGCGTTTATATAAAGTGTAACAATTCAGCCGGCGTTGGTAGCACTAGCATGCCATTTACCTTGGACTCATCCGCCTCTTTGTTGATGGAAGATTCACGCTGTAACTTTCGCGTCCTCGGTGAGCCGGGATTGGATACGACGCGCACAGGCTTGATTACCCGACTCGTCGCCACCGTCGTCGTCGTCGTTGCCGTCGCCGTTGCCGTCACAACCGCGGTCATTGTCGTGGTTGTC
Source organism: Anopheles stephensi (assembly GCF_013141755.1). Taxonomy (NCBI): domain Eukaryota; kingdom Metazoa; phylum Arthropoda; class Insecta; order Diptera; family Culicidae; genus Anopheles; species Anopheles stephensi. The sequence goes on along the minus strand of NW_023404980.1, from coordinate 45,012 downwards.
GTATAGGCGCAAGCGAGATGCAATCGATTGAATTAAGCACGACCGGGATGTGCTGCACAAATCAATCCCACCCGCGGATCACCGTGCAGACGATCGTTCAGCGCCAAGGCAACCGTTCCACCCGGCCCCGTTGTTACCTTTTCGCCTATCTTGAACTGTACGCCGGTAACGATCGAACTGCATTCCTCCGGGTTAGTACGCACGTGCCGTTCTTCCAACTGGGACACCAGCTCCTGCGTAAGCCGTTCGACCGACTGAAGCATTCGTTCGGGGTTTTTGTGTTTCGCGTACGTACCCCCATCGATAGTCTCGCTCACGGCCGGTTGCTCCATCATCAGCTCGTCAGACCTGATCAGTATCAGCCTAACGTCGTCATCTGTTGCCATCCGGTGTTGCTGGTAAACGCTTCCACGAAGTCTTCATCCGGTGTCGAGAGTCAACTTCCATTTCTGAAAATCAAACCCACGCACTATCGTCCGGTGCCGCCTATTCGTCGCATTTGTCAGATTCCACAGGTGAAACATGACTGCCTTGTCTACGCCACTTCCGTGCGTGAACCATGAGTTGATGCCTACGTGCGTCCAACGTCCGTTCAGTTTTCCATATATATTCGCACATGGCCGTAGTGTTCGCGTAATGTGATGCTACTCTTTGCTGAACAGCTCCAAATCAAACCAAGCAGAAAGCGTCAGCTTGTAGTAATGTACCCAAGAAGAACACGTAACAACGCGCAACAATGTTCATATGCTGCAGATCAACATCTACAAACAATGATTGATGTATTTTTGTTAATTAACGAAACGCGAACAAATAAGAACTGATAGTTCGTTCGGAATCTTAGATTTAACTTCGAGCCCCGTTGGCATCCTTTGCGGGTGTTGGTGGGCGCCGTTTCTGCAGCCCCGATGGCCACGGCTCGGGAGATTTCGGCGACTTCTGTCTGCGACGGAAGCACGACCAGAAAGAACTATTGTCATCATCGGACGAATCCGAAGATTGGCCCGGTGGGGGAGGATGTTTTACCGGTCCATCATCGAACGATACTTGACGCCTTTGCTTGGATGTATTTGGCGGCCATTTGTCGGCCGGGGTGTCCTCATCACTAACGCGTATCATCGATTTCGAGATCATGCCCAGAGTGCTACCTGAAATAGCAGGGCGTCTTGATTTCCATGATTGGTTGAGCATTCAAGACAGCTCATCATCAAGTGAATCGTTCACCAGCGTATCGTCTGCCGGAGCGTCGTCCATTTCCATGCCGTCATCCACTAAAGCAGGCACAACACCTTTCAAGAAAAAGCAGAAGAAGACGAGCGAGCTAGCATCGGTATTACCGGACCGCGCACACATTTCGCCATTCTAGCTACCAGCAGCCTGGTCCGGTTGAGCCGGTGCATTTCCCTCAGGCACGACGATTGCCTGCAGCGTGGAGTTGTCCTCTAGCGGGGCGCACCGTGAAATAAAGGAACGAAAAAACCGAACGACATTATTGCATCCTTCATCACTTCACGTTCCACTTACCAGCAACCTCCAGTTTTTCGTCCGTTTCCACGGGCACCACGGGCACCACGACCGTTGCCTGCAGCGGGGGTGTATCCTCCCCCGTTGAACTGTCCTACAGGACGGCCGTGCGTTCCATTTGGGCCGGATTTTCTATGGATTTTATCGGCGTGGAGGTCCGTGCGTTCAGCTTCTCGAAAGGCTCGATTACGTAATATAGTTTCAGTTCGGCGGGGCTCACCGTCTACGGCATACAATTTCCATGCCTACTAAGATTTTTCGAAATGTGACACTTCAAAAATCCGCACGGCAAACGGTTCCATTTGACAGCTCCCGTTGACATACCTTCAAACCGGTTCCGTTACAATGTAACTGCGCGACCAGGCAAAAAATATTCCGGCGCAAACGGAGTACACCTTGCCGCCATGAGTTCTTCTTTTACGTCGCCATTTTGTTTTCTTTTTTCTTCCAGGGATAAATCCTTTTCCTTTGCAAAACGTTTCAAACATTTCAACACGGACTCCACTGGTTGTGTTACATGCACATTGTTGTCAAATGCTTGTGGGAAAACAATCCGTCCGGTGGGGGGTGTTGATTCCAAGCTTTCACGGTGCTTACTAGTGAATTTTTCGTAATTAGTGGAAGGAAATTAATATCCGGAAAAAAATGTTCCGGTAAATGTTAAACAGATAATTAGTAAGAGGGAGAAAATGCTGTAAATTTTCTGGACGCTTACCATCTCCAGGAGTCGAACCGTACCACCATACCCTACCACACACAAGATCCAATTGAGTAGGCTGATTCACAAGAAAGATTTTAACCCAGTTTTGGGGGGAAATAGGGCACGTATGCATATTTGTTGCATAGATTTGAAGCTATAGGGTTTAATATTTTTCTTAAACCGTACGACAAGGTCCATTAATAGATGTATATATATTGTATATATATATACATCTATATATATATATATATATATATATATATATATATATATATATATATATATATATATATATATATATATATATATATATAATGGGAATTGGAGTTGATTAAAATTTTGCGAACTAGCTACAGAACCGAATCTGGCATCTTAATGGTAGCGTATTTTGATGCTCTCTCACTCGCACACGTTCATTGTAATGTGTTTCGTAATGGTTGGTTAAAATCTTTCTTGTGTGTGGTAGGGTATGATGGTACGGTTCGACTCCTGGAGATGGTAAGCGTTCAGAAAATTTACAGCATTTTCTCCATCTTACAGGCCTACCAAACCACTTTTTACGGACGTAGATTGATGGATCCTGCTCAACAAAACGCAGGCAGCTAGTTTAGCGCCAACGATTCTTTACAAATGCAGGCGACTATTAGCCCCAGTGTTTAAGGCGGCCTGTATGCAGCAGCATAGATACCATGTGAATCTAGCTGGTACAACTGTGAGGAACCACTGTTAACCGTCTGCAGTACTGGTGGTAAGCACGGACCCTTGCCCCCTTGCCCTAGACAAATCCCAACTTTTCCCTATTCAACATCGCTTCCGGGAAAATTGCCATGCTACTTGTGTGCTGTCGACAGTCAAAAGCTTCGTCATCGTTTGCGTACATTGTATGCGAGTCTCACACCTACGACCCACAGCTGTTAGGATTTAAATTGAGGTTGAATGCGTTGAATACCGGGCCGTTGTAATGACCAGTAATAGAGACCGTTCTCTGGAAGCAGTTTATCTGTTAGAAAGTGTTAATCTCACGGAGTTCTGCCGAGGACTTGCCCTAGCCCGTGTTTACGTGCAGAATGTGGTGGAACATGGGAAGGAATCACCTACCGGAGAACCGTTACAACCGGTGATGCTGCGTGCGAAGAAATGTGGGCCTAAAAGAAGAAAAAGAAGAAGAAACTAATTATCTGTTTGACATTTACCGGAACATTTTTTTCCGGATATTAATTTCCTTCCACTAATTACGAAAAATTCACTAGTAAGCACCGTGAAAGCTTGAAATCAACACCCACCGGACGGATTGTTTTCCCACAAGCATTTGACAACAATGTGCATGTAACACAACCAGTGGAGTCCGTGTTGAAATGTTTGAAACGTTTCGCAAAGGAAAAGGATTTATCCCTGGCAGAAAAAAGAAAACAAAATGGCGACGTAAAAGAAGAACTCATGGCGGCAAGGTGTACTCCGTTTGCGCCGGAATATTTTTTTACTGGTCGCGCTTTACATTGTAACGGAACCGGTTTGAAGGTATGTCAACGCGAGCTGTCAAATGGAACCGTTTGCCGTGCGGATTTTTGAAGTGTCACATTTCGAAAAATCTTAGTAGGCATGGAAATTGTATGCCGTAGACGGTGAGCCCCGCCGAACTGAAACTATATTACGTAATCGAGCCTTTCGAGAAGCTGAACGCACGGACCTCCACGCCGATAAAATCCATAGAAAATCCGGCCCAAATGGAACGCACGGCCGTCCTGTAGGACAGTTCAACGGGGGAGGATACACCCCCGCTGCAGGCAACGGTCGTGGTGCCCGTGGTGCCCGCGGAAACGGTTCGTTTCTTTCGTTCTTTTCGTTTACGGCACGCTCCGCTAGAGGACAACTCCACGCTGCAGGCAATCGTCGTGCCTGAGGGAAATGCACCGGCTCAACCGGACCAGGCTGCTGGTAGGTAGAATGGCGAAATGTGTGCGCGGTCCGGTAATACCGATGCTAGCTCGCTCGTCTTCTTCTGCTTTTTCTTGAAAGGTGCTGTGCCTGCTTTAGTGGATGACGGCATGGAAATGGACGACGCTCCGGCAGACGATACGCTGGTGAACGATTCACTTGATGATGAGCTGTCTTGGATGCTCAACCAATCATGGAAATCCAGGCTCCCTGTTATTTCGGGTAGCACTCTGGGCATGATCTCGAAATCGATGATAAGCGCTAGTGATGAGTGTAGGGAATAGGATAGACAGGGCAAAGACAAAGAGATAGAGAGAGAGAAAGTGTGTGTGTGAGAGAGAGAGAGCGATTATGAGATTGAAAGCTGGGGTAGAAAAATACAGCAGTCGAGTTGGATTACTCTACGGAAGAACATATCATTCTGTGTCCTTTATTTTGTTTTAGTAAATAAAAAAAGTGGTTTGAAAGAAAGCGGGCCACCCCGGTCACTACAATGGCGCAGATGGACGAATCTACGTAAGTTGGGTATAAGGGTTTAGTTGATTACATTGGATTTTTTCCGAAATAAGAACCGACGTGCGTGCTTTTGGCAGAACAGACTGTGAATGTGTTGGTGATCTATGTTACATTGACGACGGAGTTACGCACACCTTATAAGGTTTGATACAAAGGATAATTTTTCTGACGTTCCTTTAGGGGGTCGATGAAAAGAAGACTTTTCTTTAAGCACATTCTTTCAGAGGATCGATGCAAGAAAAAAAAAGAAACAAACGCACATTTCAGTTGGAATCGATGCAAACAGATATAAAAAAAAGGAAAAACAAGAAAGAGTCAACGCACGTGCCGTAGGGCGCCGATGCAAAGTCAAATTAAATTAAAGCACATCCCTGCATGGGATCGATGTGAAGTAGCAGTACGTAAAAGCACATTACGACAGGAATCGATGCAACAACAACAACAAAAAAACTATTAAAGCACATCCCACTAGCGGATCGATGCAAAACTTAAGATTAACGCATATTCCGACAGGAATCGATGTACGAAATGGAATTAAGGCACATCCTTTTAGAGGATCGATGCAAAGGTACTCATTTACGCACATTCCAGTAGGATTCGATGCATAAAAAAATTAATTAAAAAAAATTAAGTTAAAAAAAAATTAAAAGTTATAACACATAAATAAATAAGCACATCCTAACAGAGGATCGATGCAATATAAAATATTACAGCACATGTACTGGAGTATCTACGGAAGCAACGATAAAATTGTATAAATGACATTAGCGAACACGTTTGATCGTTTCTGAAGGAAGTTCACGGTTGACAATGTGAGTGATGTCTTACGACGCTGTGAGCTAGTTTCACGCACACAATAATCTTCTGTATGACGTACGTGACATCGAGCAAACATGAATTAACGTGTTAACTGGCCAAACGGCTTCGATACTGTGAAAAAGCTTAGGTAGTTTCTTCGCCGCGGTACCTAAATTTTCACCATTAGTCGCTAAACCAATTGATACTCCATAAAAAAGCAATAAGAGGCTGCAGAGATGCCAAAAAAACGGTTGCGTTCGGAGTGGACCGAGGAGGATAACAACGATCAACGTGCGCCCAAACCTTGCATTGAGGGAGCTTCAGCATTTGCTTCGCTTCCATTTTCGGCTTTACAAGTTGGTGAATGCAAAGCCTTGCAAGGAGAGGAGGAAATCGATAAAAATTCCTTCAATAGATGGCGTGAAATACTAGAATCCTGTTTGGCATTGGCAGGAATAAAGGAAGAGTCGACGAAGGCAAACATTTTTAAAATGAAGGCGGGTCCGAAATTGCTGGACGTTTTGGACAACACATCCAAGAAAGGTGGCCCGGATGCGCTTTCCCAACCATATTCCAGTGCGATGCATCGCCTTGAGGAATATTTTGGGTCGAGGGACTATCTTATGTTCCAACGGCAGAAGCTTCGATCGTTACCGCAAAATAAGGATGAATCAGACCTAAAATATGTGCGGCGTGTCTCAACAATTGCCAAGATGTGGTCGAGACTGTTGCAGACATTTTACAAAACCATGCCAGGAATTACAAGACCCGCGAAATATGCAGAAAAGCTGCCCGTAAAGGTGACTCTTTACAAGAGCTAGTGGACAGTGTTCGTACAATCGAAATCGAGCAACAAGCCGAGGAAATATACAACAAGAAGCACAACGTCGAAGAAACTTCAATTGTATTGGCGGTGTTGCGAACGCGACAAAATAAAATTGAGCTAAAATGACTGGCATGCAAAAGTTAGAGGTACAATTTTAAATACCTAAATATCTTTCGTTTAGGATAAATTCTCACCGGAAAATATTATCTTAGGAAAACAACCTTAAGTCACAGAGAGGCCTCATACCGTGAGAAAGACGAAATTATGGTAACATATCAGGGTATGTCATAAAATATCTCGAAAAAGGGACAATATCCAGACATATGAAAACTATAAATAAACTCAAGCCATGTAATAAAAACGAAAGTGAAGAACATGGGCCGAAAAGGGTTGCATGCACACAACGCATACATTGTCATTGCGCGATTAGTTTCACGAAAAAAGACCAACGCGAAGATCAAGGCACGGTCGTAGGGCAGTGAAGGAAGGACCAACTTGACGAATAGAGTAAACGACGCGCAGGCAATAGGCAATAGGAAAATAAACATACGCACTTGAACCACAGATGCGCGATGCATTACCCGCGGTCATAAAACGATAGGGTAACAATTGCCAGATATTGTAACATTACAGACCTCCTACACTAGCCGACGTCAGGCAGGGATCAAACGCATCGGCATACCGAGTTAGGATAAAGGAGATCGATGTAATGCTGTTTCATGTTCTTTTTCCCATAGAATTTTAGTATATAAGACAGGATTTTTGAGAATAAAAAGCGACTTGTAATCCAAACCTCAACGAAGAAGCTTGTGTTTCATTGTTTGGGTATCCATACAGAATCGGGAAAGTTTCACCTTTGCCTTCCCTCCGGAAATTGGTTACGCACTTTGGTGTCTCCCCACTCCGTCGGAAGAATTAGGCGAAATCAAGCCAAGCAAGAACCACGGTTAGATACTTCTCCTAGTTATCCAGGAAAAAAGGCTAATCGTCTGATCGAGCTACGGCATTCCCGTTGTCCACGCCGAGTTAGTGTAGTGCGAGTCCGCCGCTAAAAACTTCTCCTGGTTTTCCAGGAAAAAAGGTTAGCCGCCTGATTCAAGCAACTCTGACAAGGCCAGGAATCTGCGCGGAGATCTCCGAATCGATCACTCCTTCGCGTGGTCGGTTCAACAACGGTTCGTTATCGAACTAACAAATGGTGGCTCCAGAAAGAAGTTGTTAATATCCGCGCGCGTTAACAACTCATTCGAGCGAACTTACGTTCGTGGTGTGCTGTCGCCAAAAGAACAGCCTCTAACTGAACCCGCACCAAGCAGTGCTTCAAAAAGGTTCAGATTCAAATTCTGCGCTCGTGAAAAATAAAGTGAATTGCAGCGAGTGAAACGGTTTACAATTAATACACGTAAGAACTACAGTGCTATAAGTGAACCGATCGAGTGCCGTTGCGATCATATCAATGTGCACAAGTGCAGAACAAAATCGGAGAGCATCAGTGAGTGCCAGTGCGTGATATAAGCTATATATAAGCAATAAACACGGCTCCGAATTAAGCCAAACCAAAGGGTAATAAAGTTCTTCCAAAAAGGTAGAACTAAACGAAGTACGTTATTTTACTATCCGAGAACAATAGTGTTACAATACGGCTCCGGAGTGAACGAAAAAAGTTCACATCCGAAACAAACTCGAAAGTAACTTTAAATGTTTAGCGAAGAAGTCTATGCTTACGAAAGAAATCGTGTTTAACAATCAGTACCCGCGGTCATAAAACGATAGGGTAACAATTGCCAGATATTGTAACATTACAGACCTCCTACACTAGCCGACGTCTGGCAGGGATCAAACGCATCGGCATACCGAGTTAGGATAAAGGAGATCGATGTAATGCTGTTTCATGTTCTTTTTCCCATAGAATTTTAGTATATAAGACAGGATTTTTGAGAATAAAAAGCGACTTGTAATCCAAACCTCAACGAAGAAGCTTGTGTTTCATTGTTTGGGTATCCATACAGAATCGGGAAAGTTTCACCTTTGCCTTCCCTCCGGAAATTGGTTACGCACTTTGGTGTCTCCCCACTCCGTCGGAAGAATTAGGCGAAATCAAGCCAAGCAAGAACCACGGTTAGATACTTCTCCTAGTTATCCAGGAAAAAAGGCTAATCGTCTGATCGAGCTACGGCATTCCCGTTGTCCACGCCGAGTTAGTGTAGTGCGAGTCCGCCGCTAAAAACTTCTCCTGGTTTTCCAGGAAAAAAGGTTAGCCGCCTGATTCAAGCAACTCTGACAAGGCCAGGAATCTGCGTGGAGATCTCCGAATCGATCACTCCTTCGCGTGGTCGGTTCAACAACGGTTCGTTATCGAACTAACAAATGGTGGCTCCAGAAAGAAGTTGTTAATATCCGCGCGCGTTAACAACTCATTCGAGCGAACTTACGTTCGTGGTGTGCTGTCGCCAAAAGAACAGCCTCTAACTGAACCCGCACCAAGCAGTGCTTCAAAAAGGTTCAGATTCAAATTCTGCGCTCGTGAAAAATAAAGTGAATTGCAGCGAGTGAAACGGTTTACAATTAATACACGTAAGAACTACAGTGCTATAAGTGAACCGATCGAGTGCCGTTGCGGTCATATCAATGTGCACAAGTGCAGAACAAAATCGGAGAGCATCAGTGAGTGCCAGTGCGTGATATAAGCTATATATAAGCAATAAACACGGCTCCGAATTAAGCCATACCAAAGGGTAATAAAGTTCTTCCAAAAAGGTAGAACTAAACGAAGTACGTTATTTTACTATCCGAGAACAATAGTGTTACAATACGGCTCCGGAGTGAACGAAAAAAGTTCACATCCGAAACAAACTCGAAAGTAACTTTAAATGTTTAGCGAAGAAGTCTATGCTTACGAAAGAAATCGTGTTTAACAATCAGTACGTGGACAACCGCGGAAAAATAAGTTAACCGAGTGAATGACGTTTCGATCGTTTTAAAGTGCTCGCGTTTAAATAATTGAGGACATAAACACCAGTGCATGAAAGAAACTTATCAGCAATACGCACGTGGGAAAAAGTTCTCGTAAGGCGTATCTTAACGGAGTAAGTCAGTTGACTATCGGTGCAGATGGTTTTTTAGTACGACTCCGGAGTGAATTATCAGCGAGATCGAGACCACATTGAACTACCGGGCACGTCAAGGAAAGGTAACACCGAAAACGGTAAGTCGAACTTTCTTATCTATAGCTCAGAGTAGGAGTTTTAAAGGTCCGCCGAGATGCCTTATAAATTTACCACGAACACTTCCGGCAGTTGCCGATTGTACGTGGCGGAAGACACTTCCGAAGAAAGCATGATTTCATGCTATGAATGTGAAAGGTGGTTTCATTTAACATGTGCCAAACTAACACGTAAACCAAAGCCGGAAGAATGCTGGCTTTGCGTAAAATGTCAAAAGATAGCATATGAACTTAATAGATTGCCCAAGGAATCCGCTAGTAAGGATACAGAGGCTATGTTCTCACGACTATTGCTTGGTCAACAAGAACAATCAAAGGAGCAATTACAAGAATTTTTAAAAGCAGTAACAACTATTGCGAGCGACAAACAAGGATCGCCGCACATAGAAACGCTATTGAAAAGACAATCGCTTATGCAGTTGCCGAGATTTGGAGGAGATCCTGTAGAATGGCCAAATTTTAAACAAACATATGATGATACTAATGAGGAGGGAAGATTTTCTAATTTAGAAAATTTAAACCGCCTTAAACAGGCTTTATATGGACCAGCCCTCAAAAGCGTTCAACAACTAATGTTGGATTCTACAAACGTGCCAGAAATATTGACACGCTTAAAGAACTCCTTCGGGAGAACAGATTTAGAGTATCTTGAACTACGTAATAATCTGTATAAAATCCGAGGAGATTCCAAAAGCATTGTCGTGGAAATGGTAAACGCTTTAGAAAACCTCATTCAAACAGTAAACTTGATGAGGGAACCGGACTACCTGAAAAATCATACGCTGGTGTTGGAGTTGACTGCTAGGCTACCACACCATTCAGGAAAAAAGAGCCCGGTACATGGCTGAAGCGGAATCACCGTTAAGGGTTCAAACTCTAGATAACCTATGCGATTGGTTGAGATCTTTCGCTAAAACGGCAAACATGCTAAAAACGATATCCGCACATACCCAACGTGGAGGCGTTCATCTTCACGAACAAAAAATCCCATACAAAGGTTTTCAACAACCAATCAAAAGGGATAAGGATTTCGAACAGAATTCAAAAGAAGCAGGCAAATATGCAATAAGCTACATGAAACGATCAGATGTTATGCATTGGTCGATGAGGTGCCATCTGAGCGAATAAAAATTGCTCAAAATAAAGGTTTATGTTTAGGTTGCTTGAAATCTAACAATCATACAATACATGATTGTAGATCCGCGCAAATATGCGGGATAAATGGATGCACCGATAGGCATCATAAAATGCTAAATTTTGAAATCGCAGGAGTAAACAATCATCAAGAACTAGAAGCAACATCATCAACGCACTTCCAAGTGTTGCCAGTTGAATTGACAAACGGCAATCACAAAATAAAAACCTATGCGCTATTAGACCCAGGTTCATCCTCAACCCTATTAGAAGAAAAAGTTGCGCGTCAACTTAACCTAAATGGGGAAGTAAAACCGCTCAAATTACTATGGACACAAGGCAAACAAACTGAACACGTTACAAGCCAAAACGTGGAAATAAGAATCAAGGGTCCAACTAAAAAGGGTTTTCAACTGAAGAATGTGAGAACGGTTAAAGATTTGAAATTACCTGTTCAATCTTTAGATTATGATAATCTAAGCAAAAAATATCCTCACCTTGCTAATCTTCCTGTTTCAGGATTTCAAAACATTCGACCCACTATAATGATCGGCTTGAATAATAATCATTTATTGATGGGGTTTAAACATAAATATGGTAAACCCACAGAACCGATAGCAATGAGGACAAGATTGGGTTGGCTAATTTACGGAAAAACAACCGAATGCCAAGAAGAGGAATATTCCATGATAGTGCAAGAGAAAGAAAGTTTTCGTAAACCAATATCCAACAAATTTTCAGTAGAAAAGTCTGTATTGAAACCAGTTGTTCAAATTTCTTTACCTAGGGATATTGCTAATTCAAGCTTAAAACAACCAGCAAAACGACGGAAAATAAAATCTGAAAAAACGGCTCTCAGAGATATCAATAGCCATCAGTCAAAGAGAGACAAATCCGGAGATTCAAAAGGGCTACAAATTAACAAATGAAAATTCAGTTCTTCAGGCATCAACTACAAAAAAGAAAAGAAATAGGATTTCCACCTGTATCGAAAACTCCAATCATTTTATGGAAACACAAATGACAAAAGATCAAAAAGGATCTGCACCTGTAAAAACTTTACACGGGAAATATCGCCGTCCAGTCAGTGAACTGGCGGATTTGAATGTTTACGCCAAACAAAAGTTTGAATCACCATTAAACAAGAAACAAAGGCTACCCAATAAAGGACCAATTGAAAGTAGTTTCATAGGAATTCATGAAGAAAATATGATTGAAGAGATAATTGATAAAGAATTACCAACAATAAAGATGGAAAGTAAGAAAATAATTTCTGATGCATGGAACTACGAGGTTTTGACAGCCAGCGCAAGGAAAGCTACTGCAATCACACAAACGATTAAACCTATAGGAAAAGGCAATTTGGCTTAATCAAAGGCCTCATGGTATTGTTCAACAATTTATCGACCTTTATATTAATCATGTTATTTCTCTTTTCAGCTGAAGTTTTGGGTAATACAACAAGGGGATTGATTACATATTTGATTGCAACCAAAAAACTATTCGCAAAAGAAAATAGCCTCTTGCATGCCACAAATGATATAAGAAGACAAGAAAATCTATCAAATCAAATCGACTCAAATGAAGCGTTCAAGTATTTTAACTTTCAAAAATTCAAAGTAGAAAACGATCGTCAAATAGACATTGCGAGAAAAAGTACACATTAGTTTTCTAAAAGAGTAGAAGTGAGGAGATTAGCTCAAACGTTAGAAATAATCGACTATGACTCTCTATATTAAAAGTCAGGTAATTGCAAGGCACCCGCACAAGAGCAACGCATTTCGTCAGTAACGTCTGAGTTCAACCAGAATCAGAGAAGTCTTCAGAGCGTCATTCTTCATCCGGCAGAAACAGTTGGTCTGCTATCAACAATTAGATGACAACGGTCAACGTCGAAGGGAACTACGAAGCGGTAATATGCGGTTGGCTAGTGCTTAGATACGAAATTAGCTATCTCAACAAAAAAAAAGAAACTACAAAGGGTGTGCGAAGTCACAACTTTAATCTACGAAGAAAGCTAGCTAATGTTCAACTATCAAACGTTCAAGGTCGAACAAATGCTGTATGTCTTGCTAACGCCATCGAGAGACTACTTTTAGGTCATATGGGCCGAGTCTGATGGAAAGCAAGGTCAAGATGCTGAGATCTCCAGAAGATGAAAACCTGCTATACAAAGTGATGAGAGACTCACTTCTTCTCTGCAACTAAATCAGAGCTGAACAACACCCAAGTCTACAATAGTTTCTGCATAACGCCTTACTGCGGTCTAAACTATAATCTTGGTCGACCAGCCGATTACAATGCATCTTCAACTATCGATATCTAAATCTTAAAATCCAGCATCAATATGGCGACTATTTTTCACATCGTAGCCACTTGAGAAATCGCCCAACTGAAGTCATCGTGTTTAAGACGACGACGTGTGAAATCAACGAGCAACTGCAACATCTCTTATCCTGTAGAGATTTTTGAAAAGCGTGTCAATCAAAATCGTATCTGAGCTTCAACGCCTAACGCGCAGCCCTACGAGTAGTCCAATGTGCAACCAACAGTGAATTATGCCTCATTACTATCATCTCCTTCGTCCTTCGTCATCGCTGCGACAACCTACGAGCACCAACGCACTTTCACCGGCTAAACAACTGTAAATGGTTTCTTCAACCGACTGCAAGAATCGATGAACCGTCAACGGCAAAATGCGTGCAATTACAATCAGGTGTCGTATAATGAGAGTGCAAAACAATTCAATTGATTAAAATATTAGGAAAATTAACTCAACAGGAGAAGTTGAATTTTATCCGGGCAGTTCTACGTCGCGTTTATTTGTAAAAACTTGTAGTTTTACGAGGGCCGGAATGTTGCGAACGCGACAAAATAAAATTGAGCTAAAATGACTGGCATGCAAGAGTTAGAGGTACAATTTTAAATAACTAAATATCTTTCGTTTAGGATAAATTCTCACCGGAAAATATTATCTTAGGAAAACAACCTTAAGCCACAGAGAGGCCTCATACCGTGAGAAAGACGAAATTATGGTAACATGTCAGGGTATGTCATAAAATATCTCGAAAAAGGGACAATATCCAGACATATGAAAACTATAAATAAACTCAAGCCATGTAATAAAAACGAAAGTGAAGAACATGGGCCGAAAAGGGTTGCATGCACACAACGCATACATTGTCATTGCGCGATTAGTTTCACGAAAAAAGACCAACGCGAAGATCAAGGCACGGTCGTAGGGCAGTGAAGGAAGGACCAACTTGACGAATAGAGTAAACGACGCGCAGGCAATAGGCAATAGGAAAATAAACATACGCACTTGAACCACAGATGCGCGATGCATTACCCGCGGTCATAAAACGATAGGGTAACAATTGCCAGATATTGTAACATTACAGACCTCCTACACTAACCGACGTCAGGCAGGGATCAAACGCATCGGCATACCGAGTTAGGATAAAGGAGATCGATGTAATGCTGTTTCATGTTCTTTTTCCCATAGAATTTTAGTATATAAGACAGGATTTTTGAGAATAAAAAGCGACTTGTAATCCAAACCTCAACGAAGAAGCTTGTGTTTCATTGTTTGGGTATCCATACAGAATCGGGAAAGTTTCACCTTTGCCTTCCCTCCGGAAATTGGTTACGCACTTTGGTGTCTCCCCACTCCGTCGGAAGAATTAGGCGAAATCAAGCCAAGCAAGAACCACGGTTAGATACTTCTCCTAGTTATCCAGGAAAAAAGGCTAATCGTCTGATCGAGCTACGGCATTCCCGTTGTCCACGCCGAGTTAGTGTAGTGCGAGTCCGCCGCTAAAAACTTCTCCTGGTTTTCCAGGAAAAAAGGTTAGCCGCCTGATTCAAGCAACTCTGACAAGGCCAGGAATCTGCGCGGAGATCTCCGAATCGATCACTCCTTCGCGTGGTCGGTTCAACAACGGTTCGTTATCGAACTAACAAATGGTGGCTCCAGAAAGAAGTTGTTAATATCCGCGCGCGTTAACAACTCATTCGAGCGAACTTACGTTCGTGGTGTGCTGTCGCCAAAAGAACAGCCTCTAACTGAACCCGCACCAAGCAGTGCTTCAAAAAGGTTCAGATTCAAATTCTGCGCTCGTGAAAAATAAAGTGAATTGCAGCGAGTGAAACGGTTTACAATTAATACACGTAAGAACTACAGTGCTATAAGTGAACCGATCGAGTGCCGTTGCGATCATATCAATGTGCACAAGTGCAGAACAAAATCGGAGAGCATCAGTGAGTGCCAGTGCGTGATATAAGCTATATATAAGCAATAAACACGGCTCCGAATTAAGCCAAACCAAAGGGTAATAAAGTTCTTCCAAAAAGGTAGAACTAAACGAAGTACGTTATTTTACTATCCGAGAACAATAGTGTTACAATACGGCTCCGGAGTGAACGAAAAAAGTTCACATCCGAAACAAACTCGAAAGTAACTTTAAATGTTTAGCGAAGAAGTCTATGCTTACGAAAGAAATCGTGTTTAACAATCAGTACCCGCGGTCATAAAACGATAGGGTAACAATTGCCAGATATTGTAACATTACAGACCTCCTACACTAGCCGACGTCTGGCAGGGATCAAACGCATCGGCATACCGAGTTAGGATAAAGGAGATCGATGTAATGCTGTTTCATGTTCTTTTTCCCATAGAATTTTAGTATATAAGACAGGATTTTTGAGAATAAAAAGCGACTTGTAATCCAAACCTCAACGAAGAAGCTTGTGTTTCATTGTTTGGGTATCCATACAGAATCGGGAAAGTTTCACCTTTGCCTTCCCTCCGGAAATTGGTTACGCACTTTGGTGTCTCCCCACTCCGTCGGAAGAATTAGGCGAAATCAAGCCAAGCAAGAACCACGGTTAGATACTTCTCCTAGTTATCCAGGAAAAAAGGCTAATCGTCTGATCGAGCTACGGCATTCCCGTTGTCCACGCCGAGTTAGTGTAGTGCGAGTCCGCCGCTAAAAACTTCTCCTGGTTTTCCAGGAAAAAAGGTTAGCCGCCTGATTCAAGCAACTCTGACAAGGCCAGGAATCTGCGCGGAGATCTCCGAATCGATCACTCCTTCGCGTGGTCGGTTCAACAACGGTTCGTTATCGAACTAACAAATGGTGGCTCCAGAAAGAAGTTGTTAATATCCGCGCGCGTTAACAACTCATTCGAGCGAACTTACGTTCGTGGTGTGCTGTCGCCAAAAGAACAGCCTCTAACTGAACCCGCACCAAGCAGTGCTTCAAAAAGGTTCAGATTCAAATTCTGCGCTCGTGAAAAATAAAGTGAATTGCAGCGAGTGAAACGGTTTACAATTAATACACGTAAGAACTACAGTGCTATAAGTGAACCGATCGAGTGCCGTTGCGGTCATATCAATGTGCACAAGTGCAGAACAAAATCGGAGAGCATCAGTGAGTGCCAGTGCGTGATATAAGCTATATATATAAGCAATAAACACGGCTCCGAATTAAGCCATACCAAAGGGTAATAAAGTTCTTCCAAAAAGGTAGAACTAAACGAAGTACGTTATTTTACTATCCGAGAACAATAGTGTTACAATACGGCTCCGGAGTGAACGAAAAAAGTTCACATCCGAAACAAACTCGAAAGTAACTTTAAATGTTTAGCGAAGAAGTCTATGCTTACGAAAGAAATCGTGTTTAACAATCAGTACGTGGACAATCGCGGAAAAATAAGTTAACCGAGTGAATGACGTTTCGATCGTTTTAAAGTGCTCGCGTTTAAATAATTGAGGACATAAACACCAGTGCATGAAAGAAACTTATCAGCAATACGCACGTGGGAAAAAGTTCTCGTAAGGCGTATCTTAACGGAGTAAGTCAGTTGACTATCGGTGCAGATGGTTTTTTAGTACGACTCCGGAGTGAATTATCAGCGAGATCGAGACCACATTGAACTACCGGGCACGTCAAGGAAAGGTAACACCGAAAACGGTAAGACGAACTTTCTTATCTATAGCTCAGAGTAGGAGTTTTAAAGGTCCGCCGAGATGCCTTATAAATTTACCACGAACACTTCCGGCAGTTGCCGATTGTACGTGGCGGAAGACACTTCCGAAGAAAGCATGCTGGCTTTGCGTAAAATGTCAAAAGATAGCATATGAACTTAATAGATTGCCCAAGGAATCCGCTAGTAAGGATACAGAGGCTATGTTCTCACGACTATTGCTTGGTCAACAAGAACAATCAAAGGAGCAATTACAAGAATTTTTAAAAGCAGTAACAACTATTGCGAGCGACAAACAAGGATCGCCGCACATAGAAACGCTATTGAAAAGACAATCGCTTATGCAGTTGCCGAGATTTGGAGGAGATCCTGTAGAATGGCCAAATTTTAAACAAACATATGATGATACTAATGAGGAGGGAAGATTTTCTAATTTAGAAAATTTAAACCGCCTTAAACAGGCTTTATATGGACCAGCCCTCAAAAGCGTTCAACAACTAATGTTGGATTCTACAAACGTGCCAGAAATATTGACACGCTTAAAGAACTCCTTCGGGAGAACAGATTTAGAGTATCTTGAACTACGTAATAATCTGTATAAAATCCGAGGAGATTCCAAAAGCATTGTCGTGGAAATGGTAAACGCTTTAGAAAACCTCATTCAAACAGTAAACTTGATGAGGGAACCGGACTACCTGAAAAATCATACGCTGGTGTTGGAGTTGACTGCTAGGCTACCACACCATTCAGGAAAAAAGAGCCCGGTACATGGCTGAAGCGGAATCACCGTTAAGGGTTCAAACTCTAGATAACCTATGCGATTGGTTGAGATCTTTCGCTAAAACGGCAAACATGCTAAAAACGATATCCGCACATACCCAACGTGGAGGCGTTCATCTTCACGAACAAAAAATCCCATACAAAGGTTTTCAACAACCAATCAAAAGGGATAAGGAATTTCGAACAGAATTCAAAAGAAGCAGGCAAATATGCAATAAGCTACATGAAACGATCAGATGTTATGCATTGGTCGATGAGGTGCCATCTGAGCGAATAAAAATTGCTCAAAATAAAGGTTTATGTTTAGGTTGCTTGAAATCTAACAATCATACAATACATGATTGTAGATCCGCGCAAATATGCGGGATAAATGGATGCACCGATAGGCATCATAAAATGCTAAATTTTGAAATCGCAGGAGTAAACAATCATCAAGAACTAGAAGCAACATCATCAACGCACTTCCAAGTGTTGCCAGTTGAATTGACAAACGGCAATCACAAAATAAAAACCTATGCGCTATTAGACCCAGGTTCATCCTCAACCCTATTAGAAGAAAAAGTTGCGCGTCAACTTAACCTAAATGGGGAAGTAAAACCGCTCAAATTACTATGGACACAAGGCAAACAAACTGAACACGTTACAAGCCAAAACGTGGAAATAAGAATCAAGGGTCCAACTAAAAAGGGTTTTCAACTGAAGAATGTGAGAACGGTTAAAGATTTGAAATTACCTGTTCAATCTTTAGATTATGATAATCTAAGCAAAAAATATCCTCACCTTGCTAATCTTCCTGTTTCAGGATTTCAAAACATTCGACCCACTATAATGATCGGCTTGAATAATAATCATTTATTGATGGGGTTTAAACATAAATATGGTAAACCCACAGAACCGATAGCAATGAGGACAAGATTGGGTTGGCTAATTTACGGAAAAACAACCGAAAGCCAAGAAGAGGAATATTCCATGATAGTGCAAGAGAAAGAAAGTTTCGTAAACCAATATCCAACAAATTTTCAGTAGAAAAGTCTGTATTGAAACCAGTTGTTCAAATTTCTTTACCTAGGGATATTGCTAATTCAAGCTTAAAACAACCAGCAAAACGACGGAAAATAAAATCTGAAAAAACGGCTCTCAGAGATATCAATAGCCATCAGTCAAAGAGAGACAAATCCGGAGATTCAAAAGGGCTACAAATTAACAAATGAAAATTCAGTTCTTCAGGCATCAACTACAAAAAAGAAAAGAAATAGGATTTCCACCTGTATCGAAAACTCCAATCATTTTATGGAAACACAAATGACAAAAGATCAAAAAGGATCTGCACCTGTAAAAACTTTACACGGGAAATATCGCCGTCCAGTCAGTGAACTGGCGGATTTGAATGTTTACGCCAAACAAAAGTTTGAATCACCATTAAACAAGAAACAAAGGCTACCCAATAAAGGACCAATTGAAAGTAGTTTCATAGGAATTCATGAAGAAAATATGATTGAAGAGATAATTGATAAAGAATTACCAACAATAAAGATGGAAAGTAAGAAAATAATTTCTGATGCATGGAACTACGAGGTTTTGACAGCCAGCGCAAGGAAAGCTACTGCAATCACACAAACGATTAAACCTATAGGAAAAGGCAATTTGGCTTAATCAAAGGCCTCATGGTATTGTTCAACAATTTATCGACCTTTATATTAATCATGTTATTTCTCTTTTCAGCTGAAGTTTTGGGTAATACAACAAGGGGATTGATTACATATTTGATTGCAACCAAAAAACTATTCGCAAAAGAAAATAGCCTCTTGCATGCCACAAATGATATAAGAAGACAAGAAAATCTATCAAATCAAATCGACTCAAATGAAGCGTTCAAGTATTTTAACTTTCAAAAATTCAAAGTAGAAAACGATCGTCAAATAGACATTGCGAGAAAAAGTACACATTAGTTTTCTAAAAGAGTAGAAGTGAGGAGATTAGCTCAAACGTTAGAAATAATCGACTATGACTCTCTATATTAAAAGTCAGGTAATTGCAAGGCACCCGCACAAGAGCAACGCATTTCGTCAGTAACGTCTGAGTTCAACCAGAATCAGAGAAGTCTTCAGAGCGTCATTCTTCATCCGGCAGAAACAGTTGGTCTGCTATCAACAATTAGATGACAACGGTCAACGTCGAAGGGAACTACGAAGCGGTAATATGCGGTTGGCTAGTGCTTAGATACGAAATTAGCTATCTCAACAAAAAAAAAGAAACTACAAAGGGTGTGCGAAGTCACAACTTTAATCTACGAAGAAAGCTAGCTAATGTTCAACTATCAAACGTTCAAGGTCGAACAAATGCTGTATGTCTTGCTAACGCCATCGAGAGACTACTTTTAGGTCATATGGGCCGAGTCTGATGGAAAGCAAGGTCAAGATGCTGAGATCTCCAGAAGATGAAAACCTGCTATACAAAGTGATGAGAGACTCACTTCTTCTCTGCAACTAAATCAGAGCTGAACAACACCCAAGTCTACAATAGTTTCTGCATAACGCCTTACTGCGGTCTAAACTATAATCTTGGTCGACCAGCCGATTACAATGCATCTTCAACTATCGATATCTAAATCTTAAAATCCAGCATCAATATGGCGACTATTTTTCACATCGTAGCCACTTGAGAAATCGCCCAACTGAAGTCATCGTGTTTAAGACGACGACGTGTGAAATCAACGAGCAACTGCAACATCTCTTATCCTGTAGAGATTTTTGAAAAGCGTGTCAATCAAAATCGTATCTGAGCTTCAACGCCTAACGCGCAGCCCTACGAGTAGTCCAATGTGCAACCAACAGTGAATTATGCCTCATTACTATCATCTCCTTCGTCCTTCGTCATCGCTGCGACAACCTACGAGCACCAACGCACTTTCACCGGCTAAACAACTGTAAATGGTTTCTTCAACCGACTGCAAGAATCGATGAACCGTCAACGGCAAAATGCGTGCAATTACAATCAGGTGTCGTATAATGAGAGTGCAAAACAATTCAATTGATTAAAATATTAGGAAAATTAACTCAACAGGAGAAGTTGAATTTTATCCGGGCAGTTCTACGTCGCGTTTATTTGTAAAAACTTGTAGTTTTACGAGGGCCGGAATGTTGCGAACGCGACAAAATAAAATTGAGCTAAAATGACTGGCATGCAAGAGTTAGAGGTACAATTTTAAATAACTAAATATCTTTCGTTTAGGATAAATTCTCACCGGAAAATATTATCTTAGGAAAACAACCTTAAGCCACAGAGAGGCCTCATACCGTGAGAAAGACGAAATTATGGTAACATGTCAGGGTATGTCATAAAATATCTCGAAAAAGGGACAATATCCAGACATATGAAAACTATAAATAAACTCAAGCCATGTAATAAAAACGAAAGTGAAGAACATGGGCCGAAAAGGGTTGCATGCACACAACGCATACATTGTCATTGCGCGATTAGTTTCACGAAAAAAGACCAACGCGAAGATCAAGGCACGGTCGTAGGGCAGTGAAGGAAGGACCAACTTGACGAATAGAGTAAACGACGCGCAGGCAATAGGCAATAGGAAAATAAACATACGCACTTGAACCACAGATGCGCGATGCATTACCCGCGGTCATAAAACGATAGGGTAACAATTGCCAGATATTGTAACATTACAGACCTCCTACACTAGCCGACGTCAGGCAGGGATCAAACGCATCGGCATACCGAGTTAGGATAAAGGAGATCGATGTAATGCTGTTTCATGTTCTTTTTCCCATAGAATTTTAGTATATAAGACAGGATTTTTGAGAATAAAAAGCGACTTGTAATCCAAACCTCAACGAAGAAGCTTGTGTTTCATTGTTTGGGTATCCATACAGAATCGGGAAAGTTTCACCTTTGCCTTCCCTCCGGAAATTGGTTACGCACTTTGGTGTCTCCCCACTCCGTCGGAAGAATTAGGCGAAATCAAGCCAAGCAAGAACCACGGTTAGATACTTCTCCTAGTTATCCAGGAAAAAAGGCTAATCGTCTGATCGAGCTACGGCATTCCCGTTGTCCACGCCGAGTTAGTGTAGTGCGAGTCCGCCGCTAAAAACTTCTCCTGGTTTTCCAGGAAAAAAGGTTAGCCGCCTGATTCAAGCAACTCTGACAAGGCCAGGAATCTGCGCGGAGATCTCCGAATCGATCACTCCTTCGCGTGGTCGGTTCAACAACGGTTCGTTATCGAACTAACAAATGGTGGCTCCAGAAAGAAGTTGTTAATATCCGCGCGCGTTAACAACTCATTCGAGCGAACTTACGTTCGTGGTGTGCTGTCGCCAAAAGAACAGCCTCTAACTGAACCCGCACCAAGCAGTGCTTCAAAAAGGTTCAGATTCAAATTCTGCGCTCGTGAAAAATAAAGTGAATTGCAGCGAGTGAAACGGTTTACAATTAATACACGTAAGAACTACAGTGCTATAAGTGAACCGATCGAGTGCCGTTGCGATCATATCAATGTGCACAAGTGCAGAACAAAATCGGAGAGCATCAGTGAGTGCCAGTGCGTGATATAAGCTATATATAAGCAATAAACACGGCTCCGAATTAAGCCAAACCAAAGGGTAATAAAGTTCTTCCAAAAAGGTAGAACTAAACGAAGTACGTTATTTTACTATCCGAGAACAATAGTGTTACAATACGGCTCCGGAGTGAACGAAAAAAGTTCACATCCGAAACAAACTCGAAAGTAACTTTAAATGTTTAGCGAAGAAGTCTATGCTTACTAAAGAAATCGTGTTTAACAATCAGTACGTGGACAACCGTGGAAAAATAAGTTAACCGAGTGAATGACGTTTCGATCGTTTTAAAGTGCTCGCGTTTAAATAATTGAGGACATAAACACCAGTGCATGAAAGAAACTTAGCAGCCGTTACTTATATATATATATATATATATATATATATATATATATATATATATATATATATATATATATATATATATATATATATATATATATATATATATATATATATATATATATATATATATATATATATATATATATATATAGGTTTGTGTGTTCGCATGTTTCGGGCTAGTTGGTAATAGGTAACATGCGACGTAACAGAGACGAAAAGAAAGGAATCGAACACCCTCCGGGGCCCCAACTAACCGGTCAATGGATAAATCATCTGACCGATCCCGACCAGCAGCAAACGGTATCGCCTTCTATTAAGCAAGCCGGGCACGTGTGTATGATAGTAAAGTATTTGTTTCAATTGCTACCATCCATGAGATAAGCTAGCTAAGATTACGCGAAAAAGAGCGACAGAGAAAAGGAAGCTAGCTATGCGCCGTTACTTCTTAAGGGCACCATCTGGAGACGTTTTCAATGCACCGAGCTTGGATGACTGCTTTCCCGCCTGGAGTGTGGTCCGCTTCGGCGGTGGAATACGACTCGGTGGTGTGTTAGTTTTCTCACCCTTCGGTAGTGGGATTTTCGACACCGGTTTACCATCCGGCTGGTGGTTTGAGCTTCTGCTTGCTGCCGGGTGGCTCCACGTTGAAGCTTTTTCGTCGCCGAACGTTGAGCGTACGGTTTTGTGGCGAGTGGTTTCGCAACCGGACGATGAATGGGACTGCCGATGGAAGGTTTTGCCGGTGTCCTGCCGGTAGTAATGGCGCCACACTTTGGCACTACTGGTTGCCGAACGCGGGAAACCTTCGTAACGCTTTCCACTACCGGTTTGGCGATTTTGGTCTGTTGCTCTTTCTTCACACTTTTCACATCTTGGCTTTTTATGGGTTTAACCTAAAAATAAAAAAAATAATAAATTAATTAATAAATACAACCAGATAAATACTTCCGCGTGCGTGTGTGTGGGTGTAGTTTCTATAGAGTGAGTCTTGATTTTTAGAAGATTTCCCTGGTCTTCAACAATCTTTTTTAGCCAAAAAAGCTGTGTCCTTACGATTCGAAAGAAATTATAGTATCGAAAAAAAGCTAAAAGTAAGTATTACAGTAACATTAAGGAAAATAGGTTTAAAACACATCTAAGTCAAAGGTTTCTAAATTGAAAACAAACCAATTATAAGTGTGCAAAAATTACACAAAAGCCTGACTTTTAATGAGGTAGATAACCCTTCTAATTTCGCATAAGTTCCTGAAATCTTTCTAACCTATCTTTCAACTATAGACGAGCAGAGACAGCCTCAATTTAGAAGGATTTACGAAAGGAAAGCAAAACATTTCAATCTGCAACTAAAGGTGAGACTGTTCTGTTTCTACCGGATAGCTAAAAACTAGATGGAAACTACCAGAGAGGATTTCCAAACGGAAAATCAACCACTTACAGGGTAAACCTCTCGACGCAATGAGCACTTTTGGAATGCCGGCCAAGCTTACCAGGCTTGTAAGTATGACAATGGCCAACATCACATGCCAGGTGAAGGTGGATGGAAAACTCTCAGGGCTCTTTGCTACCACCAGGAGAGATTTGCTTGCGCCAGGGAGATGGGCTTGCCTGTATCCTCTTCAATCTGGCGCTAGAGAGAGCCATCGGAGGTGGAAACTTCGGGAACCATCTTATATAAGTCAGTCCAGATCCACCGACAACAACATCGAAATTGAGTTACGCGAGTTAACAACCTGCGTTGTCAACACAGCATTTTCTAGTGTTGTCAACCGCCACCGGCCCGATTGCACACGATCAGCAAACAGCGTCGATCAGCAAACCGTGTTGATCGTCTGACCCAGTTACCCAGTTAGTGATCGCCGAAACAGCAAAATAGTCATCAAGAATCGTCAATACCTTTCCCTTCCCCATCCAATTCCCAATAACCAACTTATATGTAAATCAAACTTAATAAACTCACTCCGATTTTGACCGCAGAACAATCAAGTCTCGAGTCTCGAACAAGCAAGTCTGTGTCCGAACCCTATAGATTTAACTGGCGCCCGCCCGAATAGGGACCTCTACGTCTAAAGTAAGGTGATAAGTATTTTGAAAAGAAAACTGTACAACGACGAATAGAGGCACTAGCTAATTCGTTTCTACACCGACCGAAACATAAGTGAGAAACAGTACAAAAACTCTACACAAAGTTTAAAAGTGTCGTGTGAAACTAGCTATAAACCCAACCGATATACATTCGTGATACAAAAGTTCAGGTGAAGTAATATTAAAATAAACCTGCACAAGCTACATGAAGAGTGAAAGTTCCTGCACATCGTGACATCTCTCTCGATTGACGCCGAGGACCCGTAGTAGATCAATCATCCAAAAGGACCATCCGGAGCATCCCGCAAGCTTTCATTCCAATACCGGAACGTTACATCAACCTTCCAACTCGAGACACTACGTGGACATCGCTACGTGGACATCGCTACGTGGACATCGCTACGTGAACAACGATGAGCTGCATTTGTTTCAAAGTCTGCATATTGTTACTGTGAGTCATTACGAGTCAATTTAATTTACTATAATATAATTTAAATTTTATAACTGTGAATACGTGGTGCGAAAACAGTGAGCAGTGAATGTTAGGTACAATAGAGAAAAGCTTAGATTGAATGAACTTCTCTTAATTAAAATTTGATTTGAAGGTGACAAGATTTCTCCATCATTTTTCGTAAAATTAGACGTTTTGAAATCCACTCAAAAAATAGAATAATGAATCCGCAGGAACAGTCTAGTTCTATACCAGTCGTACCATCCACCATGACTCATCATGAATACATTCAGTTAGGTAAAGTGCCAGATTTTGTAAATAACCTTCCTGAATTCCATGGACACGGATCAAGCCTTTCAAGATGGATTTTAGAAGTAGAAAATATTTTCAAAATTTATGAACGTCTTCCTCGTGATTCAATTGAATACCGCATTATCGTGGCAACAATCAGAAGGAAAATTAAAGGCGAAGCAGCTGATGTTTTGGATTCGAATTGTGCTTCATCGGGTTGGAACCACAATTTTAATCGTTTTTCTATGAGAAGTGTAAATCCACAATAAAAAATGTTCAGGCATTATCATCCAGGTTACAATGTAATGCAACAAAATGCAAATAACAGGCCAGTTCCTATGGAAGTTGACCCTTTGTTTCAAGCAAATAACAAACCACATTTTAACGCTAAACGCCCCCGAGCATCGTTTTCAATTAATAGACAAGCTTATGGTGTTGATGGAGATTCAAGAAGTTTCAGCACCGCTGCTCCTCTTGAATATGTAGTGGATTCAAAACCGCTTGATGAGACATATTGCCGAACAGACAATCACGATTATTTGTCGTATAAAGCTTCGGAAAACAATCAATCTACAGAGCTCATTTTTTTAGAATGGAACGCAAATTGGTGAACCGATTCCTTCCATATATCAATTTGCCCACCGTAACGGGAGATTACCCTTTTTTGATTCATAGTGGATCGAATATCAGTTTTATTTCAAATAAACTTGCCTCGAGTTATAAATTATCTAAACCATACTAAGTGTCAAACTATAATATAAAATCTGTTAGTGGAAGTTTTAACACTATGTATGCAATAGATATTGCATTTTTGCCCCAAAATGTGAGGAAGCTTATCAGTTTTAAATTCATGATTTTGGTCCTTTCTTTGAAGGAATAATTGGCACAGGCGTTCTAGAAAAAATAAAGGCTGATATGTCTTTTGAAAATTGTTAAATGAAAATAACTACAGATGATGGAGAAAGATTTTCTATACCATATTTAAAATACCTTTTAAAGACAACAATAGTATGGTTGATTTTCGTGTGAATGATCATTGGATTTCTTCCACTAAACAAAAAATTATGAAAATATTGCACGATAATTCATCAGTCTTTTACGAACCTAATTTAAAATTATCATGTGCTACAAATGTTGAATGTACTACTACTGATGATATACCAGTACATCAACGCGTGTATCCTTATCCTGCCGCTTGCACAGAAGAGGTGAATATACAAATAAAAAAGCTTTTAGAAGATGGAATAATTAGACCGTAGAGATCCGGCTGGACATCCCCAGTTACAGGACATCCCAGGAAAAAAGAAATTCCGTAGGGTCGTAGATTACATGAAATTAAATTAAAAGACAATAAGCGAAAGGTATCCCATGCGTGAGAAAGCGTATGTTCTGGAACAATTAAGAGGACACCAATATTTCTCTACTCTTGATTTAGCTTCTGGCTTTCATCAAAACAAGATGAAACCGTCCGACATAGAAAAAACAGCATTTTCTATTAATAACGGAAAATATGAATTTACGCGAATGCCTTTTGAATTAAAGAACGCCCCGGCGATCTTTCAAAGAGCCATTGATGACGTTTTAAGAAATTATATTGGCAAAATGTGCTACATTTACATGGATGATGTGATAGTATTTGGAAAATCCTTGGAAGAACATTTGGGAAATTTGGACACGATTCTTAAAGCACTAAATGCAGCTAATTTAAAGGTTTAACTGGATGTGTCAGAATTCTTACACAAAGAAGTTGAATTTCTAGGACACATTATAACGAGTAGTGGAATTAAATCCAACCCCCAGAAAGTTGGAGCGATAAAAAAGTTTGTTGCTCCAACAACAATAAAAATGCTACGATAATTTTTAGGTCTAATGAATTATTATAGAAAGTTTGTGAAAGACTTTGCAAAAATAGCAAAGCCACTTACTAGTATATTAAGAGGAGAAAAAAATCCTAAGTCTAACAAAAAATCACATTGACGACCGAACAAGTTGAATGCTTTGAAAAACTGAAATTTATCCTGATTATAGTAAACCCTTTGTGCTAACAACCGATGCTTTGAACTATGCTATAGGAGCAGTATTGGCATAGGGTGAAATTGGTACTGACAATCCCATACATTTCGCTTCTCGATCGTTAACAAAAACCGAAGAAGCATATTCCGCTTTCGAAAAGGAAATGTTGGCTAAAATTTGGTCATTGAAAACCCTTAGGAACTATTTGTATGGAACTAAATTTAAGATAGTAACGGATCATCAGCCACTTACTTTTACACTTTCACAGAAAAATACTAATGCAAAATTAAAGAGATGGAAATCTTATCTCGAAGAGCACGATTATGAAACAATCTACAAGCCAGGAAAAGCAAATGTCGTGGCCGACGCCTTAAGTAGGATTTGCTGCTCTATGACAGCAACCCAGCATTCGGCACCCGACTGTGGTTCGATATATATCCCATCTACTGAAGGACCTCTGAATGCTTTTCGGCATCAAGTCATAATAAAAGAAGGTAATCAAAACGTAGAAATTAAGAACCTCTTTTCGAATTTTAACAGAATAACAAAACATACAAATGATATGTCTGAAAGGAATTTATTAAATATTTTACATAAGCATTTCGATGCCTCAAAACTGAACGGATTATACACATCAGAAAATATAATGGGAAAAGTTCAAGAAACGCACAAAAAATATTATGGACGAAATATGTTAAAAATTCAATTCACTCAAAAAATGTTAGAGGAAATTGAATCACCTTCACATCAATTGGATATAGTTAGTAAAGAACATAATAGAGCCCACAGAGGATTAGAGGAAAATAAACAACAGATTTGGCGGAGGTATTATTTCCCCAAAATGACTGGTTTGATAAAAGGATTCATAAAAAAATTCTGTATCTGTAACGAATGAAAATTTGACAGGAAACCGAACATCCAACCGTTGCAAATCACACCTTTACCAGAAAGACCTTTTGAAATTTTACACATCGATATACTTTTCCTGGAAAAGCATTACTTTCTTACGTGTGTCGATAAGTTTTCAAAATTTGTACAAGTAGCACGAATTAATTCTAGAGCTACCGTAGATGTGTTTCCTGTACTTAAGGAATTCACTCTAAAATACAGGCCCCCAGAAATTATAGTGATGGACGGAGAAAAGTCTGTGTACAATTTTTAAACACCTTCAATATCAAACATTTTGTAACTGCCACTGGCAGAAGTGAAATGAATGGCACAGTCGAAAGATTTCACTCTACGCTATTGGAATTATTATATTATTTCTTAAACCGAGAATCCGCTTATGACTCCTATAGATTTGATACAACTTTCCTTGTTCAAGTATAACAATTCAGTACACTCTTGTACTAAATTTACCCCTCTGGAAATAATTACTCCTTCAAGAAACAATTCATCGATAATTGAAAAAGGAGCTGAAAATTTGAAACAAAAGCAAGGAATTGATTTAAACCACTATAATAGAAATAAAAAAGTAATAGAAATTTATGATTCAGCACAAGCATTTATGAAAACAAAACGTAGATTGAAACAAGTTAATCCCTATAAAAAATTTAAAATAAAGAAAATTAATAGAAGTACGGTTACTACAGAAAATGGACAGAGAATCCATAAAAAGATGGATGGATCCCCATAGCGATCGGTCAGCACGTAAAGCTGACAAAAATGGACTACGTGCCCATTATAGCGTTCGACAGAGGTACAGCTAGAATAATTAAAGGAACTTATTAATTATTATATACACCATTTTTAAGTGTCAGAAATGCAAAACGAAATTAATTCACTGTTTACGTATTTTAAGAACGTTGAAGAGACTCAATTCCCGCCAATAATTACAGCACAATTTGAACACGTTACGGAAATGTTAAAATCCTTGATTCCAAGACGAAAGAAGTGCTGGGATACAGTAGGAACCGTCTGGAAATTTATAGCTGGTAGTCCAGACGCAAACGATTTAAGATTAATCAATTCTACTATTAATTAACTAATTCAGAATAATAACGCCCAAGTTGTAATCAATAGGGATTGAACATCGCACTTGGAGGATAGCTTGCAGAAAGTAAAAACAGCAGTAGATATTTTTTATAGTTTTTCAACGGAATTATATTCCATTATCATTCTAATGAACTTAAAATTCTTATCTGAAAAGGCGAACATACTAATTGATAGCATAACCCTAGCGAAATTAGGAATTACGAACTCAAGAGTACTTAGTAAAAATGAAACAAACGCAATAATAGCAGACATACAGCATAATAACATTGACGCGAATACTGCCATAGAGAGTCTATCGTATACCACCACAAAAGTTGCTGTAAGTCATGACGAATTAGTACTTATTATTAGCGTCCCGCAACTTAAGCGTAGAGTATTCAACAAGATACAAATTTATCCGACAATTAACAATGGTAAAAGAATGTATATCCCTCATCCCTACTTCCTAACTATCACTTCCCAAACCTACATCGTCTCGACGCTTAACAAAAATATGTATTAACCAGAAGAACTACGGCAAGATGACACCACATGCATAACGATGCTGTTACAACAGAGAAATGCTAGCTGTGACTTCATCACCAATCCAACAGAAAAAGAGATATTCAACTTAGACCAGTCCCACATACTTATCAATTCGGTAAAACTATTCACATTGGATACAAACTGCCTAGTAGAAAGAAGGAATCTCACTGGCTCTCTGCTAATCGAATATAACACATGCAATATTTACGTCAATGTAAAACTGATTTCAGCCAACATGACAGAACTGTCTGGTTTTCCTACTAGTCTACCAATACATGGAATACATGTTGCAGCCGTGAACAACGTGACAAACCTAAGCCTTGAACATCTACACATCCTACACAAAGACCTTCGGAAGGAAATGCAGAATATTCAGTTGGAAAGTAATAGTATCACATGGACTTGGCAATGGTTATTGGGCAGTTCTTTCATCACTCCAATAATGGTCATCATAATTGGCGTCGTATTTCTGTGCATAAAACGCCGCAACACCATCAACGTAGAAGTAATCACAACACCTGATGACAAACCGCAATGTATTCCAGAACCTAAAGGTTATCAACCAACTGACCCAAATCTAGAACCGAAGAGTTACCAACCACCAACATACCTTCACGTTTTTCGTACGGAGTCTCAAATTTAAAGAGGGAGAAGTTAACAACCTGCGTTGTCAACACAGCATTTTCTAGTGTTGACAACCGCCACCGGCCCGAATGCACACGATCAGCAAACAGCGTCGGTCAGCAAACCGTGTTGATCGTCTGACCCAGTTACCCAGTTAGTGATCGCCGAAACAGCAAAATAGTCATCAAGAATCGTCAATACCTTTCCCTGCCCCATCCAATTCCCAATAACCAACTTATATGTAAATCAAACTTAATAAACTCACTCCGATTTTGACCGCAGAACAATCAAGTCTCGAGTCTCGAACAAGCAAGTCTGTGTCCGAACCCTATAGATTTAACTGGCGCCCGCCCGAATAGGGACCTCTACGTCTAAAGTAAGGTGATAAGTATTTTGAAAAGAAAACTGTACAACGACGAATAGAGGCACTAGCTAATTCGTTTCTACACCGACCGAAACATAGGTGAGAAGCAGTACAAAAACTCTACACAAAGTTTAAAAGTGTCGTGTGAAACTAGCTATAAAACCAACCGATATACATTCGTGATACAAAAGTTTAGGTGAAGTAATATTAAAATAAACCTGCACAAGCTACATGAAGAGTGAAAGTTCCTGCACATCGTGACATCTCTCTCGATTGACGCCGAGGACCCGTAGTAGATCAATCATCCAAAAGGACCATCCGGAGCATCCCGCAAGCTTTCATTCCAATACCGGAACGTTACATCAACCTTCCAACTCGAGACACTACGTGGACATCGCTTCGTGGACATCGCTACGTGAACAACGATGAGCTGCAATTGTTTCAAAGTTTGCATATTGTTACTGTGAGTCATTACGAGTCAATTTTATTTACTATAATATAATTTAAATTTTATAACTGTGAATACGTGGTGCGAAAACAGTGAGCAGTGAATGTTAGGTACAATAGAGAAAATTTTAGATTGAATGAACTTCTCTGACAAGATTTCTCCATCATTTTTCGTAAAATTAGACGTTTTGAAATCCACTCAAAAAATAGAATAATGAATCCGCAGGAACAGTCTAGTTCTATACCAGTCGTACCATCCACCATGACTCATCATGAATACATTCAGTTAGGTAAAGTGCCAGATTTTGTAAATAACCTTCCTGAATTCCATGGACACGGATCAAGCCTTTCAAGATGGATTTTAGAAGTAGAAAATATTTTCAAAATTTATGAACGTCTTCCTCGTGATTCAATTGAATACCGCATTATCGTGGCAACAATCAGAAGGAAAATTAAAGGCGAAGCAGCTGATGTTTTGGATTCGAATTGTGCTTCATCGGGTTGGAACCACAATTTTAATCGTTTTTCTATGAGAAGTGTAAATCCACAATAAAAAATGTTCAGGCATTATCATCCAGGTTACAATGTAATGCAACAAAATGCAAATAACAGGCCAGTTCCTATGGAAGTTGACCCTTTGTTTCAAGCAAATAACAAACCACATTTTAACGCTAAACGCCCCCGAGCATCGTTTTCAATTAATAGACAAGCTTATGGTGTTGATGGAGATTCAAGAAGTTTCAGCACCGCTGCTCCTCTTGAATATGTAGTGGATTCAAAACCGCTTGATGAGACATATTGCCGAACAGACAATCACGATTATTTGTCGTATAAAGCTTCGGAAAACATTCAATCTACAGAGCTTATTTTTTTAGAATGGAACGCAAATTGGTGAACCGATTCCTTCCATATATCAATTTGCCCACCGTAACGGGAGATTACCCTTTTTTGATTCATAGTGGATCGAATATCAGTTTTATTTCAAATAAACTTGCCTCGAGTTATAAATTATCTAAACCATACGAAGTGTCAAACTATAATATAAAATCTGTTAGTGGAAGTTTTAACACTATGTATGAAATAGATATTGCATTTTTGCCCCAGAATGTGAGGAAACTTATCAGTTTTTAATTCATGATTTTGGTCCTTTCTTTGAAGGAATAATTGGCACAGGTGTTCTAGAAAAAATAAAGGCTGATATTTCTTTTGAAAATTGTGCAATGAAAATAACTACAGATGATGGAGAAAGATTTTCTATACCATATTTAAAATACCTTTTAAAGAGAACAATAGTATGGTTGATTTTCGTGTGAATGATCATAGGATTTCTTCCACTAAACAAAAAATTATGAAAATATTGCTCGATAATTCATCAGTCTTTTACGAACCTAATTTAAAATTATCATGTGCTACAAATGTTGAATGTACCATCAATACTACTGATGATATACCAGTACATCAACGCGTGTATCCTTATCCTGCCGCTTGCACAGAAGAGGTGAATATACAAATAAAAAAGCTTTTAGAAGATGGAATAATTAGACCGTAGAGATCCGGCTGGACATCCCCAGTTACAGGACATCCCAGGAAAAAAGAAATTCCGTAGGGTCGTAGATTACATGAAATTAAATTAAAAGACAATAAGCGAAAGGTATCCCATGCGTGAGAAAGCGTATGTTCTGGAACAATTAAGAGGACACCAATATTTCTCTACTCTTGATTTAGCTTCTGGCTTTCATCAAAACAAGATGAAACCGTCCGACATAGAAAAAACAGCATTTTCTATTAATAACGGAAAATATGAATTTACGCGAATGCCTTTTGAATTAAAGAACGCCCCGGCGATCTTTCAAAGAGCCATTGATGACGTTTTAAGAAATTATATTGGCAAAATGTGCTACATTTACATGGATGATGTGATAGTATTTGGAAAATCCTTGGAAGAACATTTGGGAAATTTGGACACGATTCTTAAAGCACTAAATGCAGCTAATTTAAAGGTTTAACTGGATGTGTCAGAATTCTTACACAAAGAAGTTGAATTTCTAGGACACATTATAACGAGTAGTGGAATTAAATCCAACCCCCAGAAAGTTGGAGCGATAAAAAAGTTTGTTGCTCCAACAACAATAAAAATGCTACGATAATTTTTAGGTCTAATGAATTATTATAGAAAGTTTGTGAAAGACTTTGCAAAAATAGCAAAGCCACTTACTAGTATATTAAGAGGAGAAAAAAATCCTAAGTCTAACAAAAAATCACATTGACGACCGAACAAGTTGAATGCTTTGAAAACCTGAAAATAGTTTTATCTTTTTCGGATATTTTGATTTATCCTGATTATAGTAAACCCTTTGTGCTAACAACCGATGCTTTGAACTATGCTATAGGAGCAGTATTGGCATAGGGTGAAATTGGTACTGACAATCCCATACATTTCGCTTCTCGATCGTTAACAAAAACCGAAGAGGCATATTCCGCTTTCGAAAAGGAAATGTTGGCTTAATTTGGTCATTGAAAACCCTTAGGAACTATTTGTATGGAACTAAATTTAAGTAGTAACGGATCATCAGCCACTTACTTTTACACTTTCACAGAAAAATACTAATGCAAAATTAAAAAGATGGAAATCTTATCTCGAAGAGCACGATTATGAAACAATCTACAAGCCAGGAAAAGCAAATGTCGTGGCCGACGCCTTAAGTAGGATTTGCTGCTCTATGACAGCAACCCAGCATTCGGCACCCGACTGTGGTTCGATATATATCCCATCTACTGAAGGACCTCTGAATGCTTTTCGGCATCAAGTCATAATAAAAGAAGGTAATCAAAACGTAGAAATTAAGAACCTCTTTTCGAATTTTAACAGAATAACAAAACATACAAATGATATGTCTGAAAGGAATTTATTAAATATTTTACATAAGCATTTCGATGCCTCAAAACTGAACGGATTATACACATCAGAAAATATAATGGGAAAAGTTCAAGAAACGCACAAAAAATATTATGGACGAAATATGTTAAAAATTCAATTCACTCAAAAAATGTTAGAGGAAATTGAATCACCTTCACATCAATTGGATATAGTTAGTAAAGAACATAATAGAGCCCACAGAGGATTAGAGGAAAATAAACAACAGATTTGGCGGAGGTATTATTTCCCCAAAATGACTGGTTTGATAAAAGGATTCATAAAAAAAATTCTGTATCTGTAACGAATGAAAATTTGACAGGAAACCGAACATCCAACCGTTGCAAATCACACCTTTACCAGAAAGACCTTTTGAAATTTTACACATCGATATACTTTTCCTGGAAAAGCATTACTTTCTTACGTGTGTCGATAAGTTTTCAAAATTTGTACAAGTAGCACGAATTAATTCTAGAGCTACCGTAGATGTGTTTCCTGTACTTAAGGAATTCACTCTAAAATACAGGCCCCCAGAAATTATAGTGATGGACGGAGAAAAGTCTGTGTACAATTTTTAAACACCTTCAATATCAAACATTTTGTAACTGCCACTGGCAGAAGTGAAATGAATGGCACAGTCGAAAGATTTCACTCTACGCTATTGGAATTATTATATTATTTCTTAAACCGAGAATCCGCTTATGACTCCTATAGATTTGATACAACTTTCCTTGTTCAAGTATAACAATTCAGTACACTCTTGTACTAAATTTACCCCTCTGGAAATAATTACTCCTTCAAGAAACAATTCATCGATAATTGAAAAAGGAGCTGAAAATTTGAAACAAAAGCAAGGAATTGATTTAAACCACTATAATAGAAATAAAAAAGTAATAGAAATTTATGATTCAGCACAAGCATTTATGAAAACAAAACGTAGATTGAAACAAGTTAATCCCTATAAAAAATTTAAAATAAAGAAAATTAATAGAAGTACGGTTACTACAGAAAATGGACAGAGAATCCATAAAAAGATGGATGGATCCCCATAGCGATCGGTCAGCACGTAAAGCTGACAAAAATGGACTACGTGCCCATTATAGCGTTCGACAGAGGTACAGCTAGAATAATTAAAGGAACTTATTAATTATTATATACACCATTTTTAAGTGTCAGAAATGCAAAACGAAATTAATTCACTGTTTACGTATTTTAAGAACGTTGAAGAGACTCAATTCCCGCCAATAATTACAGCACAATTTGAACACGTTACGGAAATGTTAAAATCCTTGATTCCAAGACGAAAGAAGTGCTGGGATACAGTAGGAACCGTCTGGAAATTTATAGCTGGTAGTCCAGACGCAAACGATTTAAGATTAATCAATTCTACTATTAATTAACTAATTCAGAATAATAACGCCCAAGTTGTAATCAATAGGGATTGAACATCGCACTTGGAGGATAGCTTGCAGAAAGTAAAAACAGCAGTAGATATTTTTTATAGTTTTTCAACGGAATTATATTCCATTATCATTCTAATGAACTTAAAATTCTTATCTGAAAAGGCGAACATACTAATTGATAGCATAACCCTAGCGAAATTAGGAATTACGAACTCAAGAGTACTTAGTAAAAATGAAACAAACGCAATAATAGCAGACATACAGCATAATAACATTGACGCGAATACTGCCATAGAGAGTCTATCGTATACCACCACAAAAGTTGCTGTAAGTCATGACGAATTAGTACTTGTTATTAGCGTCCCGCAACTTAAGCGTAGAGTATTCAACAAGATACAAATTTATCCGACAATTAACAATGGTAAAAGAATGTATATCCCTCATCCCTACTTCCTAACTATCACTTCCCAAACCTACATCGTCTCGACGCTTAACAAAAATATGTATTAACCAGAAGAACTACGGCAAGATGACACCACATGCATAACGATGCTGTTACAACAGAGAAATGCTAGCTGTGACTTCATCACCAATCCAACAGAAAAAGAGATATTCAACTTAGACCAGTCCCACATACTTATCAATTCGGTAAAACTATTCACATTGGATACAAACTGCCTAGTAGAAAGAAGGAATCTCACTGGCTCTCTGCTAATCGAATATAACATTTGCAATATTTACGTCAATGTAAAACTGATTTCAGCCAACATGACAGAACTGTCTGGTTTTCCTACTAGTCTACCAATACATGGAATACATGTTGCAGCCGTGAACAACGTGACAAACCTAAGCCTTGAACATCTACACATCCTACACAAAGACCTTCGGAAGGAAATGCAGAATATTCAGTTGGAAAGTAATAGTATCACATGGACTTGGCAATGGTTATTGGGCAGTTCTTTCATCACTCCAATAATGGTCATCATAATTGGCGTCGTATTTCTGTGCATAAAACGCCGCAACACCATCAACGTAGAAGTAATCACAACACCTGATGACAAACCGCAATGTATTCCAGAACCTAAAGGTTATCAACCAACTGACCCAAATCTAGAACCGAAGAGTTACCAACCACCAACATACCTTCACGTTTTTCGTACGGAGTCTCAAATTTAAAGAGGGAGAAGTTAACAACCTGCGTTGTCAACACAGCATTTTCTAGTGTTGACAACCGCCACCGGCCCGAATGCACACGATCAGCAAACAGCGTCGGTCAGCAAACCGTGTTGATCGTCTGACCCAGTTACCCAGTTAGTGATCGCCGAAACAGCAAAATAGTCATCAAGAATCGTCAATACCTTTCCCTTCCCCATCCAATTCCCAATAACCAACTTATATGTAAATCAAACTTAATAAACTCACTCCGATTTTGACCGCAGAACAATCAAGTCTCGAGTCTCGAACAAGCAAGTCTGTGTCCGAACCCTATAGATTTAACTGGCGCCCGCCCGAATAGGGACCTCTACGTCTAAAGTAAGGTGATAAGTATTTTGAAAAGAAAACTGTACAACGACGAATAGAGGCACTAGCTAATTCGTTTCTACACCGACCGAAACATAGGTGAGAAGCAGTACAAAAACTCTACACAAAGTTTAAAAGTGTCGTGTGAAACTAGCTATGAAACCAACCGATATACATTCGTGATACAAAAGTTTAGGTGAAGTAATATTAAAATAAACCTGCACAAGCTACATGAAGAGTGAAAGTTCCTGCACATCGTGACATCTCTCTCGATTGACGCCGAGGACCCGTAGTAGATCAATCATCCAAAAGGACCATCCGGAGCATCCCGCAAGCTTTCATTCCAATACCGGAACGTTACATCAACCTTCCAACTCGAGACACTACGTGGACATCGCTTCGTGGACATCGCTACGTGAACAACGATGAGCTGCAATTGTTTCAAAGTTTGCATATTGTTACTGTGAGTCATTACGAGTCAATTTAATTTACTATAATATAATTTAAATTTTATAACTGTGAATACGTGGTGCGAAAACAGTGAGCAGTGAATGTTAGGTACAATAGAGAAAAGTTTAGATTGAATGAACTTCTCTTAATTAAAATTTGATTTGAAGGTGACAAGATTTCTCCATCATTTTTCGTAAAATTAGACGTTTTGAAATCCACTCAAAAAATAGAATAATGAATCCGCAGGAACAGTCTAGTTCTATACCAGTCGTACCATCCACCATGACTCATCATGAATACATTCAGTTAGGTAAAGTGCCAGATTTTGTAAATAACCTTCCTGAATTCCATGGACACGGATCTAGCCTTTCAAGATGGATTTTAGAAGTGGAAAATATTTTCAAAATTTATGAACGTCTTCCTCGTGATTCAATTGAATACCGCATTATCGTGGCAACAATCAGAAGGAAAATTAAAGGCGAAGCAGCTGATGTTTTGAATTCGAATTGTGCTTCATCGGGTTGGAACCACAATTTTAATCGTTTTTCTATGAGAAGTGTAAATCCGCAAGAAAAAATGTTCAGGCATTATCATCCAGGTTACAATGTAATGCAACAAAATGCAAATAACAAGCCAGTTCCTATGGAAGTTGACCAATCGTTTCAAGCAAATAAAAAACCACATTTTAACGCTAAACGCCCCCGAGCATCGTCTTCAATTAATAGACATGCTTATGGTGTTGATGGTGAAATTCAAGAAGTTTCAGCACCGCTGCTCCTCTTGAATATGTAGTGGATTCAAAACCGCTTGATGAGACATATTGCCGAACAGACAATCACGATTATTTGTCGTATAAAGCTTCGGAAAACAATCAATCTACAGAGCTTATTTTTTTAGAATGGAACGCAAATTGGTGAACCGATTCCTTCCATATATCAATTTGCCCACCGTAACGGGAGATTACCCTTTTTTGATTCATAGTGGATCGAATATCAGTTTTATTTCAAATAAACTTGCCTCGAGTTATAAATTATCTAAACCATACGAAGTGTCAAACTATAATATAAAATCTGTTAGTGGAAGTTTTAACACTATGTATGCAATAGATATTGCATTTTTTGCCCCAGAATGTGAGGAAGCTTATCAGTTTTTAATTCATGATTTTGGTCCTTTCTTTGAAGGAATAATTGGCACAGACGTTCTAGAAAAAATAAAGGCTGATATTTCTTTTGAAAATTGTGCAATGAAAATAACTACAGATGATGGAGAAAGATTTTCTATACCATATTTAAAATACCTTTTAAAGAGAACAATAGTATGGTTGATTTTCGTGTGAATGATCATAGGATTTCTTCCACTAAACAAAAAATTATGAAAATATTGCTCGATAATTCATCAGTCTTTTACGAACCTAATTTAAAATTATCATGTGCTACAAATGTTGAATGTACCGTCAATACTACTGATGATATACCAGTACATCAACGCGTGTATCCTTATCCTGCCGCTTGCACAGAAGAGGTGAATATTCAAATAAAAAAGATTTTGGAAGATTGAATAATTAGACCGTCAAGATCCTCCTCATCCCCAGTTTGGATTGTACCAAAAAAGAACGACGCTTTAGGAAAAAAGAAATTCGTATGGTCGTAGATTACATGAAATTAAATGAAAAGACAATAAGCGAAAGGTATCCCATGCGTGAGATAGCGTATGTTCTGGAACAATTAAGAGGACAACAATATTTCTCTACTCTTGATTTAGCTTCTGGCTTTCATCAAAACAAGATGAAACCGTCCGACATAGAAAAAACAGCATTTTCTATTAATAACGGAAAATATGAATTTACGCGAATGCCTTTTGAATTAAAGAACGCCCCGGCGATCTTTCAAAGAGCCATTGATGACGTTATAAGAAATTATATTGGCAAAATGTGCTACATTTACATGGATGATGTGATAGTATTTGGAAAATCCTTGGAAGAACATTTGGGAAATTTGGACACGATTCTTAAAGCACTAAATGCAGCTAATTTAAAGGTTTAACTGGATGAGTCAGAATTCTTACACAAAGAAGTTGAATTTCTAGGACACATTATAACGAGTAGTGGAATTAAATCCAACCCCCAGAAAGTTGGAGCGATAAAAAAGTTTGTTGCTCCAACAACAATAAAAATGCTACGATAATTTTTAGGTCTAATGAATTATTATAGAAAGTTTGTGAAAGACTTTGCAAAAATAGCAAAGCCACTTACTAGTATATTAAGAGAAGAAAAAAATCCTAAGTCTAACAAAAAATCACATTGACGACCGAACAAGTTGAATGCTTTGAAAAACTGAAATTGGTTTTATCTTCTTCGGATATTTTGATTTATCCTGATTAAAGTAAACCCTTTGTGCTAACAACCGATGCTTCAAACTATGCTATAGGAGCAGTATTGTCATAGGATGAAATTGGTACTGACAATCCCATACATTTCGCTTCTCGATCGTTAACAAAAATCGAAGAAGCATATTCCGCTTTCGAAAAGGAAATGTTGGCTTTAATTTGGTCATTGAAAACCCTTAGGAACTATTTGTATGGAACTAAATTTAAGATAGTAACGGATCATCAGCCACTTACTTTTACACTTTCACAGAAAAATACTAATGCAAAATTAAAGAGATGGAAATCTTATCTCAAAGAGCACGATTATGAAACAATCTACAAGTCAGGAAAAGCAAATGTCGTGGTCGACGCCTTAAGTAGGATTTGCTGCTCTATGACAGCAACCCAGCATTCGGCACCCGACTGTGGTTCGATATATATCCCATCTACTGAAGGACCTCTGAATGCTTTTCGGCATCAAGTCATAATAAAAGAAGGTAATCAAAACGTAGAAATTAAGAACCTCTTTTCGAATTTTAAGATAATAACAGTACATACAAATGATATGACTGAAAGGAATTTATTAAATATTTTACAAACGCAAAGATACAAATAAGATTAATCAATTCTACTATTAATTAACTAATTCAGAATAATAACGCCCAAGTTTGTAATCAATAGGGGTTTAACATCGCACTTGGAGGATAGCTTGCAGAAAGTAAAAACAGCAGTAGATATTTTTGATAGTTTTTCAACGGAATTATATTCCATAAATATTCTAATTAACTTAAAATTCTTATCTGAAAAGGCGAACATACTAATTGATAGCATAACCCTAGCGAAATTAGGAATTACGAACTCAAGAGTACTCAGTAAAAATGAAACAATTTCAATAAT
The DNA here is from genome assembly GCF_013141755.1 of Anopheles stephensi. Lineage (NCBI taxonomy): Eukaryota > Metazoa > Arthropoda > Insecta > Diptera > Culicidae > Anopheles > Anopheles stephensi. Next base: position 4,337 of record NW_023404980.1, on the reverse strand, counting down.
AGCAGACATACAGCATAATACCATTGACGCGAATACTGCCATAGAGAGTCTATCGTATACCACCACAAAAGTTGCTGTAAGTCATGACGAATTAGTACTTATTATTAGCGTCCCGCAACTTAAGCGTAGAGTATTCAACAAGATACAAATTTATCCGACAATTAACAATGGTAAAAGAATGTATATCCCTCATCCCTACTTCCTTACTTTCACTACCAAACCTACATCGTCTCGACGCTTAACAAAAAGATGTATAAACCAGAAGAACTACGGCAAGATGACACCACATGCATAACGATGCTGATACAACAGAGAATGCTAGCTGTGACTTCATCACCAATCCAACAGAAAAAGAGATATACAACTTAGACCAGTCCCACATACTTATCAATTCGGTAAAACTATTCACATTGGATACAAACTGCCTAGTAGAAAGAAGGAATCTCACTGGCTCTCTGCTAATCGATAACACATGCAATATTTACGTCAATGGAAAACTGATTTCAGCCAACATGACAGAACTGTCTGGTTTTCCTACTAGTCTACCAATACATGGAATACATGTACATGTATTCAATACATGAGCCGTGAACAACGTGACAAACCTAAGCCTTGAACATCTACACATCCTACACAAAGACCTTCGGAAGGAAATGCAGAATATTCAGTTGGAAAGTAATAGTATCACATGGACTTGGCAATGGTTATTGGGCAGTTCATTCATCACTCCAATAATGGTCATCATAATTGGCGTCGTATTTCTGTGCATAAAACGCCGCAACACCATCAACGTAGAAGTCATCACAACACCTGATGACAAACCGCAATGTATTCCAGAACCTAAAGGTTATCAACCAACTGACCCAAATCCAGAACCGAAGAGTTACCAACCACTAACATACCTTCACGTTTTTCGTACGGAGTCTCAAATTTAAAGAGGGAGAAGTTAACAACCTGCGTTGTCAACACAGCATTTTCTAGTGTTGACAACCGCCACCGGCCCGAATGCACACGATCAGCAAACAGCGTCGGTCAGCAAACCGTGTTGATCGTCTGACCCAGTTACCCAGTTAGTGATCGCCGAAACAGCAAAATAGTCATCAAGAATCGTCAATACCTTTCCCTTCCCCATCCAATTCCCAATAACCAACTTATATGTAAATCAACTTAATAAACTCACTCCGATTTTGACCGCAGAACAATCAAGTCTCGAGTCTCGAACAAGCAAGTCTGTGTCCGAACCCTATAGATTTAACTGGCGCCCGCCCGAATAGGGACCTCTACGTCTAAAGTAAGGTGATAAGTATTTTGAAAAGAAAACTGTACAACGACGAATAGAGGCACTAGCTAATTCGTTTCTACACCGACCGAAACATAAGTGAGAAGCAGTACAAAAACTCTACACAAAGTTTAAAAGTGTCGTGTGAAACTAGCTATAAAACCAACCGATATACATTCGTGATACAAAAAGTTTAGGTGAAGTAATATTAAAATAAACCTGCACAAGCTACATGAAGAGTGAAAGTTCCTGCACATCGTGACATCTCTCTCGATTGACGCCGGGGACCCGTAGTAGATCAATCATCCAAAAGGACCATCCGGAGCATCCCGCAAGATTTCATTCCAATACCGGAACGTTACATCAACCTTCCAACTCGAGACACTACGTGGACATCGCTTCGTGGACATCGCTACGTGAACAACGATGAGCTGCAATTGTTTCAAAGTCTGCATATTGTTACTGTGAGTCATTACGAGTCAATTTAATTTACTATAATATAATTTAAATTTTATAACTGTGAATACGTGGTGCGAAAACAGTGAGCAGTGAATGTTAGGTACAATAGAGAAAAGCTTAGATTGAATGAACTTCTCTTAATTAAAATTTTGATTTGAAGGTGACAAGATTTCTCCATCATTTTTCGTAAAATTAGACGTTTTGAAATCCACTCAAAAAATAGAATAATGAATCCGCAGGAACAGTCTAGTTCTATACCAGTCGTACCATCCACCATGACTCATCATGAATACATTCAGTTAGGTAAAGTGCCAGATTTTGTAAATAACCTTCCTGAATTCCATGGACACGGATCTAGCCTTTCAAGATGGATTTTAGAAGTGGAAAATATTTTCAAAATTTATGAACGTCTTCCTCGTGATTCAATTGAATACCGCATTATCGTGGCAACAATCAGAAGGAAAATTAAAGGCGAAGCAGCTGATGTTTTGGATTCGAATTGTGCTTCATCGGGTTGGAACCCGAACGGGAGATTACCCTTTTTGATTCATAGTGGATCGAATATCAGTTTTATTTCAAATAAACTTGCCTCGAGTTATAAATTATCTAAACCATACGAAGTGTCAAACTATAATATAAAATCTGTTAGAGGAAGTTTTAACACTAAGTATGCAATAGATATGGGCATTTTTTGCCCCAGAATGTGAGGAAGCTTATCAGTTTTTAATTCATGATTTTGGTCCTTTCTTTGAAGGAATAATTGGCACAGACGTTCTAGAAAATAAAAGGCTGATATTTCTTTTGAAAATTGTGCAATGAAAATAACTACAGATGATGGAGAAAGATTTTCTATACCATATTTAAAATACCTTTTAAAGAGAACAATAGTATGGTTGATTTCGTGTGAATGATCATAGGATTTCTTCCACTAAACAAAAAATTATGAAAATATTGCTCGATAATCATCAGTCTTTTACGAACCTAATTTTAAAAATTATCATGTGCTACAAATGTTGAATGTACCGTCAATACTACTGATGATATACCAGTACATCAACGCGTTGTATCCTTATCCTGCCGCTTGCACAGAAGAGGTGAATATACAAATAAAAAAGCTTTAGAAGATGGATAATTAGACCTGTAGAGATCCGGCTGGACATCCCAGTTACAGGACATCCCAGGAAAAAAGAAATTCCGTAGGGTCGTAGATTACATGAAATTAAATGAAAAGACAATAAGCGAAAGGTATCCCATGCGTGAGATAGCGTATGTTCTGGAACAATTAAGAGGACAACAATATTTCTCTACTCTTGATTTAGCTTCTGGCTTTCATCAAATCAAGATGAAACCATCCGACATAGAAAAAAACAGCATTTTCTATTAATAAACAGAAAAAATATGAATTTACGCGAATGCCTTTTGGATTAAAGAACGCCCCGGCGATCTTTCAAAGAGCCATTGATGACGTTTTAAGAAATTATATTGGCAAAATCTGCTACATTTACATGGATGATGTGATAGTATTTGGAAAATCCTTGGAAGAACATTTGGGAAATTTGGACACGATTCTTAAAGCACTAAATGCAGCTAATTTAAAGGTTCAACTGGATATGTCAGAATTCTTACACAAAGAAGTTGAATTTCTAGGACACATTATAACGAGTAGTGGAATTAAACCCAACCACCAGAAAGTTGGAGCGATAAAGAAGTTTGTTGCTCCAACAACAATAAAAATGCTACGATAATTTTTAGGTCTAATGAATTATTATAGAAAGTTTGTGAAAGACTTTGCAAAAATAGCAAAGCCACTTACTAGTATATTAAGAGAAGAAAAAAATCCTAAGTCTAACAAAAAAATCACATTGACGACCGAACAAGTTGATGCTTTGAAAAACTGAAATTTATCCTGATTATAGTAAACCCTTTGTGCTAACAACCGATGCTTTGAACTATGCTATAGGAGCAGTATTGTCATAGCGTGAAATTGGTACTGACAATCCCATACATTTCGCTTCTCGATCGTTAACAAAAACCGAAGAAGCATATTCCGCTTTCGAAAAGGAAATGTTGGCTAAAATTTGGTCATTGAAAACCCTTAGGAACTATTTGTATGGAACTAAATTTAAGATAGTAACAGATCATCAGCCACTTACTTTTACACTTTCACAGAAAAATACTAATGCAAAATTAAAGAGATGGAAATCTTATCTCAAAGAGCACGATTATGAAACAATCTACAAGTCAGGAAAAGCAAATGTCGTGGCCGACGCCTTAAGTAGGATTTGCTGCTCTATGACAGCAACCAGCATTCGGCACCCGACTGTGGTTCGATATATATACCATCTACTGAAGGACCTCTAAATGCTTTTTGGCATCAAGTCATAATAAAAGAAGGTAATCAAAACGTAGAAATTAAGAACCTCTTTTCGAATTTTAAGATAATAACAGTACATACTAATGATATGAATGAAAGGAATTTATTAAATATTTTACAAACGCAAAGATACAAATAAGATTAATCAATTCTACTATTAATTAACTAATTCAGAATAATAACGCCCAAGTTATAATCAATAGGGATTTAACATCGCACTTGGAG